>NC_090738.1:1119942-1182442 GCF_036898095.1 Palaemon carinicauda | reverse complement strand
TATTTTTGGTCGTAAATTTCATTTCTACGTATTCAAAGCTTGTTACACTAATTCTTGTCAACGTTTTGAGATTTGAGTAACTTTTATGAATAAAGAGTCCGACACCCCCACCAGACCTATTTTCTCTCGGTATGTGAAATAAGGCGTGGGTGTGTGTAGGGGGGGGGGGTGTTCATTTCAGTGATCTTTGCCTTGCCCAAGTTATTTAACCATGTTTTAGATAATGCTAGTATATCCAAATATTTCTCGTTTATCAATTCTCGAATTTGAAGTCTTATTACCTACAGATTGTATATTTACATAGCCACAGTTTCTGACATCCCTAGTAACCATGATCAGTATTTTCCGCTAGTCTTTTCAATTCCCAGTCATAAGCATTGCAGTCTCTAGAATTTAGTGTGTGGTCACTTGGTCTGTTTAACTTTGTGCAGTTTATACACTTCGACACTTGCAAATTACACTCCCTGGTGGAGTGTCTCCCTGAACAAGCCCAAATAACCCCCAGCAATGTGTTCGCAATAAGAACAGCTGGGAGGCCAAGAGTAGAAAGTTCAGGTCAATGTACCAACCGTGTTTCACACAATTGTACATAATTCCTTTTGTATATATATTATGCTTGTATCTTCGCTCCTCCCTCGCACTAAAACGAACATGAAAATTCCTGTCTGGTTTTTCCTCAGTAATATTGTCTGTCTTGTGAACTTGTTATGTCCTGTTGCCTTGAGGTTTTGTATTCAAGGAGAATGTTCTACAATAATATAACTCAGTCTATTGCATCCTGCCTCTGAGTTCACATCCTTACTCGGCGCTGTCACATCAAGTTCAAGTCGTGAGTGGGCAACCCAAGGTAGGCCCAATCCGCCATAGTAGGCTTATCGACATGCAATAAGACGCCCAATATCTACTAATTTGTAATGTATTTTAACAGTTTCACCTCTAAGTCCGTTCTCCCCGAGTGTGTCTGCATCTATTAAGGAATTCAATGTCATCTATAATTATGAGCATTTTACAGTAAACTGTTCCAGTAATTTAAAAGTCAGCGAAAAACTTATATTTCCCTTATTATGTAAATAGAGAGATTTGAGTTCCATTGACTATGTCATTCATTCACTTTGAAGATGATTTCTGTGAAAATTAACTTTTGTAATAAATCCTCTTTACGATATAAAAGTCGTTTTATTCCCGCCTCCCATCCTTTATTATTCAATAGCTACAAAATAGTGACAAAAGCACGTAAGTAAATGTAGAGTAGTTTTGACATGAAAATATACTTTTGATTTATCATAGCTTACTTGTGGGTTTTCTTGACATTGGTACTAGGTACTGTTGATGAGGGATTGAGGGAGCTAATCCTAAACAGATGGCAGCAGGTGGAAGGAGAAGTCAAGGGCGTAACTTGGCGGGAGGAGACAGATAAGGGATTACTTTGGCGCAGGATTAACGAAGCTTTTAAACCGACTCTAAACGTATATTATCAGACAAGATGCGACCGAAAACAACAGAATCAGATATCAAGGTTAAGGAATCCAATACCCATAGGTGCAGATGTGTTGAAACATTTTTTTTTACAGCAGGTTTTGCAAATATTTACAATTTTTATTAAACAAGTCGGTCATTGAGCCATACTAAACACCAGCCACAAAGACATGTTCATCTAGTGGATCATGTTATAAAAATACTTTTAATATTTACTCTGAATCTTCTCTCCTGAAAAGAATCAAAGTAATGTGTTATCAGCGTGTATGCTTCTGTTTGTTATTCATTCCACTTCATTTATTCAATTGTTCTCGTCTCTATAAATGATTTTATACATGGAAATCAACAAAGAATCTACAGATACTAGAATTTTTTTTTTTTTTTTTACTTTACCAACTCTGTCACTTTTCCGTTAACATTGGCCTTCATTAACAATGATCCTTCGAAGAGCAACTTATTGTAAAAAGATAGTGCCTACACCCAGTTACCAGCGAGAAGTTGAACATCGATCATGTGTATATCTACGCGTTTGTCATAACCTAGTGTTATGACGAAAAATCTTAAGTGTTTGCAGTAAACTTAAAAAAAAAAAAAAAAAAAAACACAGATTATAAGAACCAAAAATCTTAATTACCTCCGCTTCTTACCTACCTGTTACATTGTCTCAAGTGGCTAAATAAATCAAATAGGAAAAGTGTAGGCTATTGTTGTTGCAGCTCTAATAGTGTGTCCTGTGAATGTAGCCCATTAATAATACGCATAATATTAAACTTTTATTGCTAAATGCAATGCATGAGCAACACGTTCCCAGATTCCAGAGATTATATCAAAATAATAATTTCCCTTTTAAGAAAATAAAGATAGAATAATAATCATTATCCCCAATTTACATAAAGGCGAAGCAACATGTTTATCAAACTCAGGGTCCTGATCAAACCAAGACATACAGTTGCTGATATGCATATAGTCGGTCATCTGAAGGGGTTTTCGTGTACCGCTCCCAGGCCTAAATGAAATGTAATTTTCTAACTTCCTTTTGACATCCTGAATCACATTGCAGATGTTAACGGGAATGAAACCAAGGCCAAGTGAGCTTTATATCAAAGTTTGTCACGAAAGCTAAAAATTTGAAAAATTTCGGTATTGATGGGAAATATGAGGAAAATCTTAGAAGATAGTAGCCTACATATTTTATCAGAATATATACATCAAACATAATTAAAACAGTATACAACAATTTTATTGCTCTAGTTGACTTTTGCATACTCATATTAGCTGTCAGTACCTATAATTTTAGGTATGAGATAAGTCATTTTTGCTTCAAATATGTGATCATATAAGTTTCCTTGACGGGCTGATGCTGAAAGTTCTTTCTTTATAAAGTATTAAACTAATTAAAATCATTTAATATCCTCAACAAAACTTGCATATCATTCATACTTCCAAACATTGACCATTTACTGCCTTTCAGGTGTTAGTAATGCCAGAGAGAGGTTAGCCCATCTACTTGAGGTTTGAGATCATCGTCTGGAAGAACCTATGGAGTCTGCCTCTAAAAAGACTGAAAAATGTCACGTAATTTCGAATGAAGTTTAGGTAAAAGATTACAACCGTGGATGAATCTACATTGCTTTCAGTCACTCTCATCCTCGAACAGTCAAGCTATATATGTTGGGGAAAGCAGATTTCAAAGGAAGAAAGTTGCTGAGAAAATATTTTCTTCCCTTAACTGCTTTTTATGTAACAAATCGGATGAACTTTCCATTGTAAAGGCTAGCATTTGTACTAAGCAGGGCACAGCTTCCTTTGAGCGAGATGGGTGGTATTGGATTCAACAGATAGCAGAAGGAAGCGCTGAAAAAGCAGTAATATTGAAATCAGATGGGTGGTATGGGATTCAACAGATAGCAGAAGGAAGCGCTGAAAAAGCAGTAATATTGAAATCAGATGGGTGGTATGGGATTCAACAGATAGCAGAAGGAAGCGCTGAAAAAGCAGTAATATTGAAATCAGATGGGTGGTATGGGATTCAACAGATAGCAGAAGGAAGCGCTGAAAAAGCAGTAATATTGAAATCAGATGGGTGGTATGGGATTCAACAGATAGCAGAAGGAAGCGCTGAAAAAGCAGTAATATTGAAATCAGATGGGTGGTATGGGATTCAACAGATAGCAGAAGGAAGCGCTGAAAAAGCAGTAATATTGAAATCAGATGGGTGGTATGGGATTCAACAGATAGCAGAAGGAAGCGCTGAAAAAGCAGTAATATTGAAATCAGATGGGTGGTATGGGATTCAACAGATAGCAGAAGGAAGCGCTGAAAAAGCAGTAATATTGAAATCAGATGGGTGGTATGGGATTCAACAGATAGCAGAAGGAAGCGCTGAAAAAGCAGTAATATTGAAATCAGATGGGTGGTATGGGATTCAACAGATAGCAGAAGGAAGCGCTGAAAAAGCAGTAATATTGAAATCAGATGGGTGGTATGGGATTCAACAGATAGCAGAAGGAAGCGCTGAAAAAGCAGTAATATTGAAATCAGATGGGTGGTATGGGATTCAACAGATAGCAGAAGGAAGCGCTGAAAAAGCAGTAATATTGAAATCAGATGGGTGGTATGGGATTCAACAGATAGCAGAAGGAAGCGCTGAAAAAGCAGTAATATTGAAATCAGATGGGTGGTATGGGATTCAACAGATAGCAGAAGGAAGCGCTGAAAAAGCAGTAATATTGAAATCAGATGGGTGGTATGGGATTCAACAGATAGCAGAAGGAAGCGCTGAAAAAGCAGTAATATTGAAATCAGATGGGTGGTATGGGATTCAACAGATAGCAGAAGGAAGCGCTGAAAAAGCAGTAATATTGAAATCAGATGGGTGGTATGGGATTCAACAGATAGCAGAAGGAAGCGCTGAAAAAGCAGTAATATTGAAATCAGATGGGTGGTATGGGATTCAACAGATAGCAGAAGGAAGCGCTGAAAAAGCAGTAATATTGAAATCAGATGGGTGGTATGGGATTCAACAGATAGCAGAAGGAAGCGCTGAAAAAGCAGTAATATTGAAATCAGATGGGTGGTATGGGATTCAACAGATAGCAGAAGGAAGCGCTGAAAAAGCAGTAATATTGAAATCAGATGGGTGGTATGGGATTCAACAGATAGCAGAAGGAAGCGCTGAAAAAGCAGTAATATTGAAATCAGATGGGTGGTATGGGATTCAACAGATAGCAGAAGGAAGCGCTGAAAAAGCAGTAATATTGAAATCAGATGGGTGGTATGGGATTCGACAGATAGCAGAAGGAAGCGCTGAAAAAGCAGTAATATTGAAATCAGATGGGTGGTATGGGATTCGACAGATAGCAGAAGGAAGCGCTGAAAAAGCAGTAATATTGAAATCAGATGGGTGGTATGGGATTCGACAGATAGCAGAAGGAAGCGCTGAAAAAGCAGTAATATTGAAATCAGATGGGTGGTATGGGATTCGACAGATAGCAGAAGGAAGCGCTGAAAAAGCAGTAATATTGAAATCAGATGGGTGGTATGGGATTCGACAGATAGCAGAAGGAAGCGCTGAAAAAGCAGTAATATTGAAATCAGATGGGTGGTATGGGATTCAACAGATAGCAGAAGGAAGCGCTGAAAAAGCAGTAATATTGAAATCAGATGGGTGGTATGGGATTCAACAGATAGCAGAAGGAAGCGCTGAAAAAGCAGTAATATTGAAATCAGATGGGTGGTATGGGATTCAACAGATAGCAGAAGGAAGCGCTGAAAAAGCAGTAATATTGAAATCAGATGGGTGGTATGGGATTCAACAGATAGCAGAAGGAAGCGCTGAAAAAGCAGTAATATTGAAATCAGATGGGTGGTATGGGATTCAACAGATAGCAGAAGGAAGCGCTGAAAAAGCAGTAATATTGAAATCAGATGGGTGGTATGGGATTCAACAGATAGCAGAAGGAAGCGCTGAAAAAGCAGTAATATTGAAATCAGATGGGTGGTATGGGATTCAACAGATAGCAGAAGGAAGCGCTGAAAAAGCAGTAATATTGAAATCAGATGGGTGGTATGGGATTCAACAGATAGCAGAAGGAAGCGCTGAAAAAGCAGTAATATTGAAATCAGATGGGTGGTATGGGATTCAACAGATAGCAGAAGGAAGCGCTGAAAAAGCAGTAATATTGAAATCAGATGGGTGGTATGGGATTCAACAGATAGCAGAAGGAAGCGCTGAAAAAGCAGTAATATTGAAATCAGATGGGTGGTATGGGATTCAACAGATAGCAGAAGGAAGCGCTGAAAAAGCAGTAATATTGAAATCAGATGGGTGGTATGGGATTCAACAGATAGCAGAAGGAAGCGCTGAAAAAGCAGTAATATTGAAATCAGATGGGTGGTATGGGATTCAACAGATAGCAGAAGGAAGCGCTGAAAAAGCAGTAATATTGAAATCAGATGGGTGGTATGGGATTCAACAGATAGCAGAAGGAAGCGCTGAAAAAGCAGTAATATTGAAATCAGATGGGTGGTATGGGATTCAACAGATAGCAGAAGGAAGCGCTGAAAAAGCAGTAATATTGAAATCAGATGGGTGGTATGGGATTCAACAGATAGCAGAAGGAAGCGCTGAAAAAGCAGTAATATTGAAATCAGATGGGTGGTATGGGATTCAACAGATAGCAGAAGGAAGCGCTGAAAAAGCAGTAATATTGAAATCAGATGGGTGGTATGGGATTCAACAGATAGCAGAAGGAAGCGCTGAAAAAGCAGTAATATTGAAATCAGATGGGTGGTATGGGATTCAACAGATAGCAGAAGGAAGCGCTGAAAAAGCAGTAATATTGAAATCAGATGGGTGGTATGGGATTCAACAGATAGCAGAAGGAAGCGCTGAAAAAGCAGTAATATTGAAATCAGATGGGTGGTATGGGATTCAACAGATAGCAGAAGGAAGCGCTGAAAAAGCAGTAATATTGAAATCAGATGGGTGGTATGGGATTCAACAGATAGCAGAAGGAAGCGCTGAAAAAGCAGTAATATTGAAATCAGATGGGTGGTATGGGATTCAACAGATAGCAGAAGGAAGCGCTGAAAAAGCAGTAATATTGAAATCAGATGGGTGGTATGGGATTCAACAGATAGCAGAAGGAAGCGCTGAAAAAGCAGTAATATTGAAATCAGATGGGTGGTATGGGATTCAACAGATAGCAGAAGGAAGCGCTGAAAAAGCAGTAATATTGAAATCAGATGGGTGGTATGGGATTCAACAGATAGCAGAAGGAAGCGCTGAAAAAGCAGTAATATTGAAATCAGATGGGTGGTATGGGATTCAACAGATAGCAGAAGGAAGCGCTGAAAAAGCAGTAATATTGAAATCAGATGGGTGGTATGGGATTCAACAGATAGCAGAAGGAAGCGCTGAAAAAGCAGTAATATTGAAATCAGATGGGTGGTATGGGATTCAACAGATAGCAGAAGGAAGCGCTGAAAAAGCAGTAATATTGAAATCAGATGGGTGGTATGGGATTCAACAGATAGCAGAAGGAAGCGCTGAAAAAGCAGTAATATTGAAATCAGATGGGTGGTATGGGATTCAACAGATAGCAGAAGGAAGCGCTGAAAAAGCAGTAATATTGAAATCAGATGGGTGGTATGGGATTCAACAGATAGCAGAAGGAAGCGCTGAAAAAGCAGTAATATTGAAATCAGATGGGTGGTATGGGATTCAACAGATAGCAGAAGGAAGCGCTGAAAAAGCAGTAATATTGAAATCAGATGGGTGGTATGGGATTCAACAGATAGCAGAAGGAAGCGCTGAAAAAGCAGTAATATTGAAATCAGATGGGTGGTATGGGATTCAACAGATAGCAGAAGGAAGCGCTGAAAAAGCAGTAATATTGAAATCAGATGGGTGGTATGGGATTCAACAGATAGCAGAAGGAAGCGCTGAAAAAGCAGTAATATTGAAATCAGATGGGTGGTATGGGATTCAACAGATAGCAGAAGGAAGCGCTGAAAAAGCAGTAATATTGAAATCAGATGGGTGGTATGGGATTCAACAGATAGCAGAAGGAAGCGCTGAAAAAGCAGTAATATTGAAATCAGATGGGTGGTATGGGATTCAACAGATAGCAGAAGGAAGCGCTGAAAAAGCAGTAATATTGAAATCAGATGGGTGGTATGGGATTCAACAGATAGCAGAAGGAAGCGCTGAAAAAGCAGTAATATTGAAATCAGATGGGTGGTATGGGATTCAACAGATAGCAGAAGGAAGCGCTGAAAAAGTAGTAATATTGAAATCAGATGGGTGGTATGGGATTCAACAGATAGCAGAAGGAAGCGCTGAAAAAGCAGTAATATTGAAATCAGATGGGTGGTATGGGATTCAACAGATAGCAGAAGGAAGCGCTGAAAAAGTAGTAATATTGAAATCAGATGGGTGGTATGGGATTCAACAGATAGCAGAAGGAAGCGCTGAAAAAGCAGTAATATTGAAATCAGATGGGTGGTATGGGATTCAACAGATAGCAGAAGGAAGCGCTGAAAAAGCAGTAATATTGAAATCAGATGGGTGGTATGGGATTCAACAGATAGCAGAAGGAAGCGCTGAAAAAGCAGTAATATTGAAATCAGATGGGTGGTATGGGATTCAACAGATAGCAGAAGGAAGCGCGAAAAAGCAGTAATATTGAAATCAGATGGGTGGTATGGGATTCAACAGATAGCAGAAGGAAGCGCTGAAAAAGCAGTAATATTGAAATCAGATGGGTGGTATGGGATTCAACAGATAGCAGAAGGAAGCGCGAAAAAGCAGTAATATTGAAATCAGATGGGTGGTATGGGATTCAACAGATAGCAGAAGGAAGCGCTGAAAAAGCAGTAATATTGAAATCAGATGGGTGGTATGGGATTCAACAGATAGCAGAAGGAAGCGCTGAAAAAGCAGTAATATTGAAATCAGATGGGTGGTATGGGATTCAACAGATAGCAGAAGGAAGCGCTGAAAAAGCAGTAATATTGAAATCAGATGGGTGGTATGGGATTCAACAGATAGCAGAAGGAAGCGCTGAAAAAGCAGTAATATTGAAATCAGATGGGTGGTATGGGATTCAACAGATAGCAGAAGGAAGCGCTGAAAAAGCAGTAATATTGAAATCAGATGGGTGGTATGGGATTCAACAGATAGCAGAAGGAAGCGCTGGAAAAAGCAGTAATATTGAAATCAGATGGGTGGTATGGGATTCAACAGATAGCAGAAGGAAGCGCTGGAAAAAGCAGTAATATTGAAATCAGATGGGTGGTATGGGATTCAACAGATAGCAGAAGGAAGCGCTGGAAAAAGCAGTAATATTGAAATCAGATGGGTGGTATGGGATTCAACAGATAGCAGAAGGAAGCGCTGGAAAAAGCAGTAATATTGAAATCAGATGGGTGGTATGGGATTCAACAGATAGCAGAAGGAAGCGCTGGAAAAAGCAGTAATATTGAAATCAGATGGGTGGTATGGGATTCAACAGATAGCAGAAGGAAGCGCTGGAAAAAGCAGTAATATTGAAATCAGATGGGTGGTATGGGATTCAACAGATAGCAGAAGGAAGCGCTGGAAAAAGCAGTAATATTGAAATCAGATGGGTGGTATGGGATTCAACAGATAGCAGAAGGAAGCGCTGGAAAAAGCAGTAATATTGAAATCAGATGGGTGGTATGGGATTCAACAGATAGCAGAAGGAAGCGCTGGAAAAAGTAGTAATATTGAAATCAGATGGGTGGTATGGGATTCAAGAGATAGCAGAAGGAAGCGCTGGAAAAAGTAGTAATATTGAAATCAGATGGGTGGTATGGGATTCAAGAGATAGCAGAAGGAAGCGCTGGAAAAAGTAGTAATATTGAAATCAGATGGGTGGTATGGGATTCAAGAGATAGCAGAAGGAAGCGCTGGAAAAAGTAGTAATATTGAAATCAGATGGGTGGTATGGGATTCAAGAGATAGCAGAAGGAAGCGCTGGAAAAAGTAGTAATATTGAAATCAGATGGGTGGTATGGGATTCAAGAGATAGCAGAAGGAAGCGCTGGAAAAAGTAGTAATATTGAAATCAGATGGGTGGTATGGGATTCAAGAGATAGCAGAAGGAAGCGCTGGAAAAAGTAGTAATATTGAAATCAGATGGGTGGTATGGGATTCAAGAGATAGCAGAAGGAAGCGCTGGAAAAAGTAGTAATATTGAAATCAGATGGGTGGTATGGGATTCAAGAGATAGCAGAAGGAAGCGCTGGAAAAAGTAGTAATATTGAAATCAGATGGGTGGTATGGGATTCAAGAGATAGCAGAAGGAAGCGCTGGAAAAAGTAGTAATATTGAAATCAGATGGGTGGTATGGGATTCAAGAGATAGCAGAAGGAAGCGCTGGAAAAAGTAGTAATATTGAAATCAGATGGGTGGTATGGGATTCAAGAGATAGCAGAAGGAAGCGCTGGAAAAAGTAGTAATATTGAAATCAGATGGGTGGTATGGGATTCAAGAGATAGCAGAAGGAAGCGCTGGAAAAAGTAGTAATATTGAAATCAGATGGGTGGTATGGGATTCAAGAGATAGCAGAAGGAAGCGCTGGAAAAAGTAGTAATATTGAAATCAGATGGGTGGTATGGGATTCAAGAGATAGCAGAAGGAAGCGCTGGAAAAAGTAGTAATATTGAAATCAGATGGGTGGTATGGGATTCAAGAGATAGCAGAAGGAAGCGCTGGAAAAAGTAGTAATATTGAAATCAGATGGGTGGTATGGGATTCAAGAGATAGCAGAAGGAAGCGCTGGAAAAAGTAGTAATATTGAAATCAGATGGGTGGTATGGGATTCAAGAGATAGCAGAAGGAAGCGCTGGAAAAAGTAGTAATATTGAAATCAGATGGGTGGTATGGGATTCAAGAGATAGCAGAAGGAAGCGCTGGAAAAAGTAGTAATATTGAAATCAGATGGGTGGTATGGGATTCAAGAGATAGCAGAAGGAAGCGCTGGAAAAAGTAGTAATATTGAAATCAGATGGGTGGTATGGGATTCAAGAGATAGCAGAAGGAAGCGCTGGAAAAAGTAGTAATATTGAAATCAGATGGGTGGTATGGGATTCAAGAGATAGCAGAAGGAAGCGCTGGAAAAAGTAGTAATATTGAAATCAGATGGGTGGTATGGGATTCAAGAGATAGCAGAAGGAAGCGCTGGAAAAAGTAGTAATATTGAAATCAGATGGGTGGTATGGGATTCAAGAGATAGCAGAAGGAAGCGCTGGAAAAAGTAGTAATATTGAAATCAGATGGGTGGTATGGGATTCAAGAGATAGCAGAAGGAAGCGCTGGAAAAAGTAGTAATATTGAAATCAGATGGGTGGTATGGGATTCAAGAGATAGCAGAAGGAAGCGCTGGAAAAAGTAGTAATATTGAAATCAGATGGGTGGTATGGGATTCAAGAGATAGCAGAAGGAAGCGCTGGAAAAAGTAGTAATATTGAAATCAGATGGGTGGTATGGGATTCAAGAGATAGCAGAAGGAAGCGCTGGAAAAAGTAGTAATATTGAAATCAGATGGGTGGTATGGGATTCAAGAGATAGCAGAAGGAAGCGCTGGAAAAAGTAGTAATATTGAAATCAGATGGGTGGTATGGGATTCAAGAGATAGCAGAAGGAAGCGCTGGAAAAAGTAGTAATATTGAAATCAGATGGGTGGTATGGGATTCAAGAGATAGCAGAAGGAAGCGCTGGAAAAAGTAGTAATATTGAAATCAGATGGGTGGTATGGGATTCAAGAGATAGCAGAAGGAAGCGCTGGAAAAAGTAGTAATATTGAAATCAGATGGGTGGTATGGGATTCAAGAGATAGCAGAAGGAAGCGCTGGAAAAAGTAGTAATATTGAAATCAGATGGGTGGTATGGGATTCAAGAGATAGCAGAAGGAAGCGCTGGAAAAAGTAGTAATATTGAAATCAGATGGGTGGTATGGGATTCAAGAGATAGCAGAAGGAAGCGCTGGAAAAAGTAGTAATATTGAAATCAGATGGGTGGTATGGGATTCAAGAGATAGCAGAAGGAAGCGCTGGAAAAAGTAGTAATATTGAAATCAGATGGGTGGTATGGGATTCAAGAGATAGCAGAAGGAAGCGCTGGAAAAAGTAGTAATATTGAAATCAGATGGGTGGTATGGGATTCAAGAGATAGCAGAAGGAAGCGCTGGAAAAAGTAGTAATATTGAAATCAGATGGGTGGTATGGGATTCAAGAGATAGCAGAAGGAAGCGCTGGAAAAAGTAGTAATATTGAAATCAGATGGGTGGTATGGGATTCAAGAGATAGCAGAAGGAAGCGCTGGAAAAAGTAGTAATATTGAAATCAGATGGGTGGTATGGGATTCAAGAGATAGCAGAAGGAAGCGCTGGAAAAAGTAGTAATATTGAAATCAGATGGGTGGTATGGGATTCAAGAGATAGCAGAAGGAAGCGCTGGAAAAAGTAGTAATATTGAAATCAGATGGGTGGTATGGGATTCAAGAGATAGCAGAAGGAAGCGCTGGAAAAAGTAGTAATATTGAAATCAGATGGGTGGTATGGGATTCAAGAGATAGCAGAAGGAAGCGCTGGAAAAAGTAGTAATATTGAAATCAGATGGGTGGTATGGGATTCAAGAGATAGCAGAAGGAAGCGCTGGAAAAAGTAGTAATATTGAAATCAGATGGGTGGTATGGGATTCAAGAGATAGCAGAAGGAAGCGCTGGAAAAAGTAGTAATATTGAAATCAGATGGGTGGTATGGGATTCAAGAGATAGCAGAAGGAAGCGCTGGAAAAAGTAGTAATATTGAAATCAGATGGGTGGTATGGGATTCAAGAGATAGCAGAAGGAAGCGCTGGAAAAAGTAGTAATATTGAAATCAGATGGGTGGTATGGGATTCAAGAGATAGCAGAAGGAAGCGCTGGAAAAAGTAGTAATATTGAAATCAGATGGGTGGTATGGGATTCAAGAGATAGCAGAAGGAAGCGCTGGAAAAAGTAGTAATATTGAAATCAGATGGGTGGTATGGGATTCAAGAGATAGCAGAAGGAAGCGCTGGAAAAAGTAGTAATATTGAAATCAGATGGGTGGTATGGGATTCAAGAGATAGCAGAAGGAAGCGCTGGAAAAAGTAGTAATATTGAAATCAGATGGGTGGTATGGGATTCAAGAGATAGCAGAAGGAAGCGCTGGAAAAAGCAGTAATATTGAAATCAGATGGGTGGTATGGGATTCAAGAGATAGCAGAAGGAAGCGCTGGAAAAAGCAGTAATATTGAAATCAGATGGGTGGTATGGGATTCAAGAGATAGCAGAAGGAAGCGCTGGAAAAAGCAGTAATATTGAAATCAGATGGGTGGTATGGGATTCAAGAGATAGCAGAAGGAAGCGCTGGAAAAAGCAGTAATATTGAAATCAGATGGGTGGTATGGGATTCAAGAGATAGCAGAAGGAAGCGCTGGAAAAAGCAGTAATATTGAAATCAGATGGGTGGTATGGGATTCAAGAGATAGCAGAAGGAAGCGCTGGAAAAAGCAGTAATATTGAAATCAGATGGGTGGTATGGGATTCAAGAGATAGCAGAAGGAAGCGCTGGAAAAAGCAGTAATATTGAAATCAGATGGGTGGTATGGGATTCAAGAGATAGCAGAAGGAAGCGCTGGAAAAAGCAGTAATATTGAAATCAGATGGGTGGTATGGGATTCAAGAGATAGCAGAAGGAAGCGCTGGAAAAAGCAGTAATATTGAAATCAGATGGGTGGTATGGGATTCAAGAGATAGCAGAAGGAAGCGCTGGAAAAAGCAGTAATATTGAAATCAGATGGGTGGTATGGGATTCAAGAGATAGCAGAAGGAAGCGCTGGAAAAAGCAGTAATATTGAAATCAGATGGGTGGTATGGGATTCAAGAGATAGCAGAAGGAAGCGCTGGAAAAAGCAGTAATATTGAAATCAGATGGGTGGTATGGGATTCAAGAGATAGCAGAAGGAAGCGCTGGAAAAAGCAGTAATATTGAAATCAGATGGGTGGTATGGGATTCAAGAGATAGCAGAAGGAAGCGCTGGAAAAAGCAGTAATATTGAAATCAGATGGGTGGTATGGGATTCAAGAGATAGCAGAAGGAAGCGCTGGAAAAAGCAGTAATATTGAAATCAGATGGGTGGTATGGGATTCAAGAGATAGCAGAAGGAAGCGCTGGAAAAAGCAGTAATATTGAAATCAGATGGGTGGTATGGGATTCAAGAGATAGCAGAAGGAAGCGCTGGAAAAAGCAGTAATATTGAAATCAGATGGGTGGTATGGGATTCAAGAGATAGCAGAAGGAAGCGCTGGAAAAAGCAGTAATATTGAAATCAGATGGGTGGTATGGGATTCAAGAGATAGCAGAAGGAAGCGCTGGAAAAAGCAGTAATATTGAAATCAGATGGGTGGTATGGGATTCAAGAGATAGCAGAAGGAAGCGCTGGAAAAAGCAGTAATATTGAAATCAGATGGGTGGTATGGGATTCAAGAGATAGCAGAAGGAAGCGCTGGAAAAAGTAGTAATATTGAAATCAGATGGGTGGTATGGGATTCAAGAGATAGCAGAAGGAAGCGCTGGAAAAAGTAGTAATATTGAAATCAGATGGGTGGTATGGGATTCAAGAGATAGCAGAAGGAAGCGCTGGAAAAAGTAGTAATATTGAAATCAGATGGGTGGTATGGGATTCAAGAGATAGCAGAAGGAAGCGCTGGAAAAAGTAGTAATATTGAAATCAGATGGGTGGTATGGGATTCAAGAGATAGCAGAAGGAAGCGCTGGAAAAAGTAGTAATATTGAAATCAGATGGGTGGTATGGGATTCAAGAGATAGCAGAAGGAAGCGCTGGAAAAAGTAGTAATATTGAAATCAGATGGGTGGTATGGGATTCAAGAGATAGCAGAAGGAAGCGCTGGAAAAAGTAGTAATATTGAAATCAGATGGGTGGTATGGGATTCAAGAGATAGCAGAAGGAAGCGCTGGAAAAAGTAGTAATATTGAAATCAGATGGGTGGTATGGGATTCAAGAGATAGCAGAAGGAAGCGCTGGAAAAAGTAGTAATATTGAAATCAGATGGGTGGTATGGGATTCAAGAGATAGCAGAAGGAAGCGCTGGAAAAAGTAGTAATATTGAAATCAGATGGGTGGTATGGGATTCAAGAGATAGCAGAAGGAAGCGCTGGAAAAAGTAGTAATATTGAAATCAGATGGGTGGTATGGGATTCAAGAGATAGCAGAAGGAAGCGCTGGAAAAAGTAGTAATATTGAAATCAGATGGGTGGTATGGGATTCAAGAGATAGCAGAAGGAAGCGCTGGAAAAAGTAGTAATATTGAAATCAGATGGGTGGTATGGGATTCAAGAGATAGCAGAAGGAAGCGCTGGAAAAAGTAGTAATATTGAAATCAGATGGGTGGTATGGGATTCAAGAGATAGCAGAAGGAAGCGCTGGAAAAAGTAGTAATATTGAAATCAGATGGGTGGTATGGGATTCAAGAGATAGCAGAAGGAAGCGCTGGAAAAAGTAGTAATATTGAAATCAGATGGGTGGTATGGGATTCAAGAGATAGCAGAAGGAAGCGCTGGAAAAAGTAGTAATATTGAAATCAGATGGGTGGTATGGGATTCAAGAGATAGCAGAAGGAAGCGCTGGAAAAAGTAGTAATATTGAAATCAGATGGGTGGTATGGGATTCAAGAGATAGCAGAAGGAAGCGCTGGAAAAAGTAGTAATATTGAAATCAGATGGGTGGTATGGGATTCAAGAGATAGCAGAAGGAAGCGCTGGAAAAAGTAGTAATATTGAAATCAGATGGGTGGTATGGGATTCAAGAGATAGCAGAAGGAAGCGCTGGAAAAAGTAGTAATATTGAAATCAGATGGGTGGTATGGGATTCAAGAGATAGCAGAAGGAAGCGCTGGAAAAAGTAGTAATATTGAAATCAGATGGGTGGTATGGGATTCAAGAGATAGCAGAAGGAAGCGCTGGAAAAAGTAGTAATATTGAAATCAGATGGGTGGTATGGGATTCAAGAGATAGCAGAAGGAAGCGCTGGAAAAAGTAGTAATATTGAAATCAGATGGGTGGTATGGGATTCAAGAGATAGCAGAAGGAAGCGCTGGAAAAAGTAGTAATATTGAAATCAGATGGGTGGTATGGGATTCAAGAGATAGCAGAAGGAAGCGCTGGAAAAAGCAGTAATATTGAAATCAGATGGGTGGTATGGGATTCAAGAGATAGCAGAAGGAAGCGCTGGAAAAAGCAGTAATATTGAAATCAGATGGGTGGTATGGGATTCAAGAGATAGCAGAAGGAAGCGCTGGAAAAAGCAGTAATATTGAAATCAGATGGGTGGTATGGGATTCAAGAGATAGCAGAAGGAAGCGCTGGAAAAAGCAGTAATATTGAAATCAGATGGGTGGTATGGGATTCAAGAGATAGCAGAAGGAAGCGCTGGAAAAAGTAGTAATATTGAAATCAGATGGGTGGTATGGGATTCAAGAGATAGCAGAAGGAAGCGCTGGAAAAAGTAGTAATATTGAAATCAGATGGGTGGTATGGGATTCAAGAGATAGCAGAAGGAAGCGCTGGAAAAAGTAGTAATATTGAAATCAGATGGGTGGTATGGGATTCAAGAGATAGCAGAAGGAAGCGCTGGAAAAAGTAGTAATATTGAAATCAGATGGGTGGTATGGGATTCAAGAGATAGCAGAAGGAAGCGCTGGAAAAAGTAGTAATATTGAAATCAGATGGGTGGTATGGGATTCAAGAGATAGCAGAAGGAAGCGCTGGAAAAAGTAGTAATATTGAAATCAGATGGGTGGTATGGGATTCAAGAGATAGCAGAAGGAAGCGCTGGAAAAAGTAGTAATATTGAAATCAGATGGGTGGTATGGGATTCAAGAGATAGCAGAAGGAAGCGCTGGAAAAAGTAGTAATATTGAAATCAGATGGGTGGTATGGGATTCAAGAGATAGCAGAAGGAAGCGCTGGAAAAAGTAGTAATATTGAAATCAGATGGGTGGTATGGGATTCAAGAGATAGCAGAAGGAAGCGCTGGAAAAAGTAGTAATATTGAAATCAGATGGGTGGTATGGGATTCAAGAGATAGCAGAAGGAAGCGCTGGAAAAAGTAGTAATATTGAAATCAGATGGGTGGTATGGGATTCAAGAGATAGCAGAAGGAAGCGCTGGAAAAAGTAGTAATATTGAAATCAGATGGGTGGTATGGGATTCAAGAGATAGCAGAAGGAAGCGCTGGAAAAAGTAGTAATATTGAAATCAGATGGGTGGTATGGGATTCAAGAGATAGCAGAAGGAAGCGCTGGAAAAAGTAGTAATATTGAAATCAGATGGGTGGTATGGGATTCAAGAGATAGCAGAAGGAAGCGCTGGAAAAAGTAGTAATATTGAAATCAGATGGGTGGTATGGGATTCAAGAGATAGCAGAAGGAAGCGCTGGAAAAAGTAGTAATATTGAAATCAGATGGGTGGTATGGGATTCAAGAGATAGCAGAAGGAAGCGCTGGAAAAAGTAGTAATATTGAAATCAGATGGGTGGTATGGGATTCAAGAGATAGCAGAAGGAAGCGCTGGAAAAAGTAGTAATATTGAAATCAGATGGGTGGTATGGGATTCAAGAGATAGCAGAAGGAAGCGCTGGAAAAAGTAGTAATATTGAAATCAGATGGGTGGTATGGGATTCAAGAGATAGCAGAAGGAAGCGCTGGAAAAAGTAGTAATATTGAAATCAGATGGGTGGTATGGGATTCAAGAGATAGCAGAAGGAAGCGCTGGAAAAAGTAGTAATATTGAAATCAGATGGGTGGTATGGGATTCAAGAGATAGCAGAAGGAAGCGCTGGAAAAAGTAGTAATATTGAAATCAGATGGGTGGTATGGGATTCAAGAGATAGCAGAAGGAAGCGCTGGAAAAAGTAGTAATATTGAAATCAGATGGGTGGTATGGGATTCAAGAGATAGCAGAAGGAAGCGCTGGAAAAAGTAGTAATATTGAAATCAGATGGGTGGTATGGGATTCAAGAGATAGCAGAAGGAAGCGCTGGAAAAAGTAGTAATATTGAAATCAGATGGGTGGTATGGGATTCAAGAGATAGCAGAAGGAAGCGCTGGAAAAAGTAGTAATATTGAAATCAGATGGGTGGTATGGGATTCAAGAGATAGCAGAAGGAAGCGCTGGAAAAAGTAGTAATATTGAAATCAGATGGGTGGTATGGGATTCAAGAGATAGCAGAAGGAAGCGCTGGAAAAAGTAGTAATATTGAAATCAGATGGGTGGTATGGGATTCAAGAGATAGCAGAAGGAAGCGCTGGAAAAAGTAGTAATATTGAAATCAGATGGGTGGTATGGGATTCAAGAGATAGCAGAAGGAAGCGCTGGAAAAAGTAGTAATATTGAAATCAGATGGGTGGTATGGGATTCAAGAGATAGCAGAAGGAAGCGCTGGAAAAAGTAGTAATATTGAAATCAGATGGGTGGTATGGGATTCAAGAGATAGCAGAAGGAAGCGCTGGAAAAAGTAGTAATATTGAAATCAGATGGGTGGTATGGGATTCAAGAGATAGCAGAAGGAAGCGCTGGAAAAAGTAGTAATATTGAAATCAGATGGGTGGTATGGGATTCAAGAGATAGCAGAAGGAAGCGCTGGAAAAAGTAGTAATATTGAAATCAGTTGGGTGGTATGGGATTCAAGAGATAGCAGAAGGAAGCGCTGGAAAAAGTAGTAATATTGAAATCAGATGGGTGGTATGGGATTCAAGAGATAGCAGAAGGAAGCGCTGGAAAAAGTAGTAATATTGAAATCAGATGGGTGGTATGGGATTCAAGAGATAGCAGAAGGAAGCGCTGGAAAAAGTAGTAATATTGAAATCAGATGGGTGGTATGGGATTCAAGAGATAGCAGAAGGAAGCGCTGGAAAAAGTAGTAATATTGAAATCAGATGGGTGGTATGGGATTCAAGAGATAGCAGAAGGAAGCGCTGGAAAAAGTAGTAATATTGAAATCAGATGGGTGGTATGGGATTCAAGAGATAGCAGAAGGAAGCGCTGGAAAAAGTAGTAATATTGAAATCAGATGGGTGGTATGGGATTCAAGAGATAGCAGAAGGAAGCGCTGGAAAAAGTAGTAATATTGAAATCAGATGGGTGGTATGGGATTCAAGAGATAGCAGAAGGAAGCGCTGGAAAAAGTAGTAATATTGAAATCAGATGGGTGGTATGGGATTCAAGAGATAGCAGAAGGAAGCACTGGAAAAAGTAGTAATATTGAAATCAGATGGGTGGTATGGGATTCAAGAGATAGCAGAAGGAAGCGCTGAAAAAGTAGTAATATTGAAATCAGATGGGTGGTATGGGATTCAAGAGATAGCAGAAGGAAGCGCTGAAAAAGTAGTAATATTGAAATCAGATGGGTGGTATGGGATTCAAGAGATAGCAGAAGGAAGCGCTGAAAAAGTAGTAATATTGAAATCAGATGGGTGGTATGGGATTCAAGAGATAGCAGAAGGAAGCACTGGAAAAAGTAGTAATATTGAAATCAGATGGGTGGTATGGGATTCAAGAGATAGCAGAAGGAAGCACTGGAAAAAGTAGTAATATTGAAATCAGATGGGTGGTATGGGATTCAAGAGATAGCAGAAGGAAGCACTGGAAAAAGTAGTAATATTGAAATCAGATGGGTGGTATGGGATTCAAGAGATAGCAGAAGGAAGCACTGGAAAAAGTAGTAATATTGAAATCAGATGGGTGGTATGGGATTCAAGAGATAGCAGAAGGAAGCACTGGAAAAAGTAGTAATATTGAAATCAGATGGGTGGTATGGGATTCAAGAGATAGCAGAAGGAAGCGCTGGAAAAAGTAGTAATATTGAAATCAGATGGGTGGTATGGGATTCAACAGATAGCAGAAGGAAGCGCTGAAAAAGTAGTAATATTGAAATCAGATGGGTGGTATGGGATTCAACAGATAGCAGAAGGAAGCGCTGAAAAAGTAGTAATATTGAAATCAGATGGGTGGTATGGGATTCAACAGATAGCAGAAGGAAGCGCTGAAAAAGTAGTAATATTGAAATCAGATGGGTGGTATGGGATTCAACAGATAGCAGAAGGAAGCACTGGAAAAAGTAGTAATATTGAAATCAGATGGGTGGTATGGGATTCAACAGATAGCAGAAGGAAGCACTGGAAAAAGTAGTAATATTGAAATCAGATGGGTGGTATGGGATTCAACAGATAGCAGAAGGAAGCACTGGAAAAAGTAGTAATATTGAAATCAGATGGGTGGTATGGGATTCAACAGATAGCAGAAGGAAGCACTGGAAAAAGTAGTAATATTGAAATCAGATGGGTGGTATGGGATTCAACAGATAGCAGAAGGAAGCACTGGAAAAAGTAGTAATATTGAAATCAGATGGGTGGTATGGGATTCAACAGATAGCAGAAGGAAGCACTGGAAAAAGTAGTAATATTGAAATCAGATGGGTGGTATGGGATTCAACAGATAGCAGAAGGAAGCACTGGAAAAAGTAGTAATATTGAAATCAGATGGGTGGTATGGGATTCAACAGATAGCAGAAGGAAGCACTGGAAAAAGTAGTAATATTGAAATCAGATGGGTGGTATGGGATTCAAGAGATAGCAGAAGGAAGCGCTGAAAAAGTAGTAATATTGAAATCAGATGGGTGGTATGGGATTCAAGAGATAGCAGAAGGAAGCACTGGAAAAAGTAGTAATATTGAAATCAGATGGGTGGTATGGGATTCAAGAGATAGCAGAAGGAAGCGCTGAAAAAGTAGTAATATTGAAATCAGATGGGTGGTATGGGATTCAAGAGATAGCAGAAGGAAGCGCTGAAAAAGTAGTAATATTGAAATCAGATGGGTGGTATGGGATTCAAGAGATAGCAGAAGGAAGCACTGGAAAAAGTAGTAATATTGAAATCAGATGGGTGGTATGGGATTCAAGAGATAGCAGAAGGAAGCACTGGAAAAAGTAGTAATATTGAAATCAGATGGGTGGTATGGGATTCAAGAGATAGCAGAAGGAAGCACTGGAAAAAGTAGTAATATTGAAATCAGATGGGTGGTATGGGATTCAAGAGATAGCAGAAGGAAGCACTGGAAAAAGTAGTAATATTGAAATCAGATGGGTGGTATGGGATTCAAGAGATAGCAGAAGGAAGCACTGGAAAAAGTAGTAATATTGAAATCAGATGGGTGGTATGGGATTCAAGAGATAGCAGAAGGAAGCACTGGAAAAAGTAGTAATATTGAAATCAGATGGGTGGTATGGGATTCAAGAGATAGCAGAAGGAAGCACTGGAAAAAGTAGTAATATTGAAATCAGATGGGTGGTATGGGATTCAAGAGATAGCAGAAGGAAGCACTGGAAAAAGTAGTAATATTGAAATCAGATGGGTGGTATGGGATTCAAGAGATAGCAGAAGGAAGCACTGGAAAAAGTAGTAATATTGAAATCAGATGGGTGGTATGGGATTCAAGAGATAGCAGAAGGAAGCACTGGAAAAAGTAGTAATATTGAAATCAGATGGGTGGTATGGGATTCAAGAGATAGCAGAAGGAAGCACTGGAAAAAGTAGTAATATTGAAATCAGATGGGTGGTATGGGATTCAAGAGATAGCAGAAGGAAGCACTGGAAAAAGTAGTAATATTGAAATCAGATGGGTGGTATGGGATTCAAGAGATAGCAGAAGGAAGCGCTGAAAAAGTAGTAATATTGAAATCAGATGGGTGGTATGGGATTCAAGAGATAGCAGAAGGAAGCACTGGAAAAAGTAGTAATATTGAAATCAGATGGGTGGTATGGGATTCAAGAGATAGCAGAAGGAAGCGCTGAAAAAGTAGTAATATTGAAATCAGATGGGTGGTATGGGATTCAAGAGATAGCAGAAGGAAGCGCTGAAAAAGTAGTAATATTGAAATCAGATGGGTGGTATGGGATTCAAGAGATAGCAGAAGGAAGCACTGGAAAAAGTAGTAATATTGAAATCAGATGGGTGGTATGGGATTCAAGAGATAGCAGAAGGAAGCACTGGAAAAAGTAGTAATATTGAAATCAGATGGGTGGTATGGGATTCAAGAGATAGCAGAAGGAAGCGCTGAAAAAGTAGTAATATTGAAATCAGATGGGTGGTATGGGATTCAAGAGATAGCAGAAGGAAGCGCTGAAAAAGTAGTAATATTGAAATCAGATGGGTGGTATGGGATTCAAGAGATAGCAGAAGGAAGCGCTGAAAAAGTAGTAATATTGAAATCAGATGGGTGGTATGGGATTCAAGAGATAGCAGAAGGAAGCACTGGAAAAAGTAGTAATATTGAAATCAGATGGGTGGTATGGGATTCAAGAGATAGCAGAAGGAAGCACTGGAAAAAGTAGTAATATTGAAATCAGATGGGTGGTATGGGATTCAAGAGATAGCAGAAGGAAGCACTGGAAAAAGTAGTAATATTGAAATCAGATGGGTGGTATGGGATTCAAGAGATAGCAGAAGGAAGCGCTGGAAAAAGTAGTAATATTGAAATCAGATGGGTGGTATGGGATTCAAGAGATAGCAGAAGGAAGCACTGGAAAAAGTAGTAATATTGAAATCAGATGGGTGGTATGGGATTCAACGGATAGCAGAAGGAAGCACTGGAAAAAGTAGTAATATTGAAATCAGATGGGTGGTATTGGATTCAACAGATAGTAGAAGGAAGTACTGAAAAAGTAGTAATATTGAAATCAGTGTAAAGCAAGCAAATTTAGACGCTTCACATAAAGAGAGCTTAGAACACATTTATTCCTCCAGCATTTTCAGCATTAAGAACACCATTTTCTACAGTAGGTGGCATTTAGAATGCTTTACGGATTAAGAAATCCGTTTACTGCAGTGCAAGTTCGTAGCACAACAGCTTTATTATATAGGGGAGATGCATTGCTTTTTTATCTAAAAATAATTCTTCATGAATAAGTGGGTATGGACCAAGGTACCTTTCTTTATGGAACATGAAGGTCATTCTCTCAGTGTTTCTCACCTGCGGAAGCATGAAGAGGCTGTACATACAAGCGAAATGTAACAACACAGACGATATCCACGGAAGGTGATTAGAAGGAATCCCTCTGTATGTGGAGCCAGAGTGGATTGCTGCTGGTGTCTCCCCTCCTGTTGACAAATGAAAAAAGAAATAAACACATTAAACGGTACAAATCATGAATCTAAGTTTAACGTGGGTTTTAAAAAGAAACATTGAAAGGCTGTATTATATCTATCTTAATGTAAGCAAAAAAGGAGTTAAAAGATTGAATGAGACACTTCACTTATATTAGGCGTTTGTAGCAAAGACCTTACTCTGCGTAGCCATTTCTAAAAATCTCCAGGATCCCAGAAACTGTATTTTATTTCAATAAATAATTATTTGTCTATCTTCGAACCCTCTTCAGATTTTTCTGGGTTCTGATTTATATTATAATATAATTTTTATGAAACATTAATTAATTAAAAGTGTAATATACAATAATAGTTGAATAAATATAAAATTAAATCTGGAATATCAAATTGATTATTATCAATATAATGGAAAGGAAGTCGCAAAGATATAGTGGCCAACGGCCTTGATATCTCGTGGGACAAAATCTCTTTCCATATAAGAATAATACTGTATTATTACCTATATGGAAAATGTTCAGAAACTACGAATCTACCGAAGAAATCTTCACTATAGTCCATTTCTTTTAGCGATGCATATTTGCACCGACTCGTGGCGGTGCCGTTTTAGCTCGGAAAAGTTTCCTGGTCGCTGATTGGTTAGAATTATCTCGTCCAACCAATCAGCGATCAGGAAACTTTTCCGAGCTAAAACGGCACCGCTGCGAGTCGGTGCAAATCTGCATCGCTAAAAGAAATGCACTATAGATAGTTGTTCATATGAAGCTCACTAATATTATCCGACTATACGCTTATTGAAAGGAATGTTACACAATCATACAAAATTGTAGCAGCATCAACGGCAACGGTAATTTCTTGATAAAAAGTCGCCTTATACGACATCCTACAGCAAAAAAGAAATAAAATTACTGCGATAGAAATTTTAGGTTAAATTTAAAGAAATTAAACCTGAAGACAAACTAAGTTGAATACACAGCACCTATGTTAACCCTTTTAACTTTTATGTTAAATTTCAAGCACATTTTGCTATATATATTTTTTTTCTAAGAGCCTTAATTTTTGTCATAGAGAGGTCAGGTTGGTTTCATTCTTTTGGAAAATGCCTGAAGCACAGTTTTTGAAAGGACGTACCGATACGTCCATTGGGGATGAAAGGGTTAACACCTGAGGGAACTGGAACCAAATTCAAGGTAGTCATTTTACGTAAAGAGTATTACTTTAAATAAGAAATCTTCAATGAGAAAAAAAATTCAGTTTTTAATGACCAAGTATATTCTTTGTACTGGAATCGCAATAAGGTTTAAATATCTGATATTAAATATCAAATCTTCAAGGTATGATTATTCTTTGTACTGGAATCGCAATAAGGTTTAAATATCTGATATTAAATATCAAATCTTCAAGGTATGATTCCCTCTTCTAACATACCTATAATAATATTGCTTTATTTCAATATGATAGGTCCGAATGTTATTAAAATGTATAAATTTCTGTTCAGTTAGGCTAAAGACTGAAATGATATGAGAGAGAGAGAGAGAGAGAGAGAGAGAGAGAGAGAGAGAGAGAGAGAGAGAGAGAGAGAGAGAGAGAGATTCTGACCGTGTAAGGAAGAACAAGCCCAGTGTTTTGAGAAACTTAATAATTCAGTTAATGAAGCTCTTGCTCTACAGTATTAAAATGTAACTAAACATGCCGTTTGAATTTTACACTATTGCTTGTGTTGTCATGTCCCTGGGAAAATTACAGCTAAATTATGAACAAATCAAGAAAGAGGTATTAGCAAATAGTTTTGGTGAACAAATTAGTTATATCTTTATGGAAAATGTAGAATCAAATCGAAAATCTCTGGAGACCATTTAAAAAAAGCCTTTCTCAATTGCTCCTCCAAGATTATAAATATTCTGGTGATGTTCAGTGTAAAAAGGGTAAAGAAATGTTTATGGCCGATGCTTGAGGTTGGGTTAAATGGGTTAAAGGACTTGATAATTCTTTAATTAAATGAAGCTATTGCAAATATGGTAAATACTAAATAATAATGAGTGTACTCGCGTTAAAAAAACATAGCCACCAGAAGACAAAAAAAAGCGACACAACTTTGCAGACGTTGAAGCAGTTGATTTTACATGGATGGCTAAATTGTTTGATTAGTTCTTTTTTTTTTTTGTAGCAAACATTAAGGAAACCCTTGATGCTTCAAGATATTCATAATTATCATAAGAAAAGATTAGGTGTTGATCTTATTCCAGGGGCATGGAAAAATATATTTCGTTTTGGTTGACTACCCACGTAAATATCTCATTCCAGGGGCATGGAAAAATATATTTCGTTTTGGTTGACTACCCAAGTAAATATCTCATTCCAGGGGCATGGAAAAATATATTTCGTTTCGGTTGACTACCCAAGTAAATATCTCATTCCAGGGGCATGGAAAAATATATTTCGTTTCGGTTGACTACCCAAGTAAATATCTCATTCCAGGGGCATGGAAAAATATATTTCGTTTCGGTTGACTACCCAAGTAAATATCTCATTCCAGGGGCATGGAAAAATATATTTCGTTTCGGTTGACTACCCAAGTAAATATCTCATTCCAGGGGCATGGAAAAATATATTTCGTTTCGGTTGACTACCCAAGTAAATATCTCATTCCAGGGGCATGGAAAAATATATTTCGTTTCGGTTGACTACCCAAGTAAATATCTTATTCCAGGGGCATGGAAAAATATATTTCGTTCTGGTTGACTACTCTAGTAAATATAATAAATATAATGAGCCGGAAGTCTGTAATGCTTCCCAATCTTTGCGTTAACAACCCCCATTAACTATATACAACTAATTTAAACTTCTGGGTATGATGTTTGATTGTAAATTTGCTTTTAAGAAAGATATCCGGTCTATTTCTTCTTCAACTGCACAAAATCTGGCCTATTGAAACGGACTTAGGAGTTTGGTGCTTAAACTATCATGAAGAAATATTTTAATTCTTTCATTCTAGCATGTTTCGAGTATTATCCTCCTGCATGGTCTTCAGCAGTTGATTCTCATCTTAATTCATGGAAGTAAATCTGCACAAAATCTGGCATATTGAAACGGACTTAGGAGTTTGGTGCTTAAACTATCATGAAGAAATATTTTAATTCTTTCATTCTAGCATGTTTCGAGTATTATCCTCCTGCATGGTCTTCAGCAGTTGATTCTCATCTTAATTCATGGAAGTAAATCTGCACAAAATCTGGCATATTGAAACGGACTTAGGAGTTTGGTGCTTAAACTATCATGAAGAAATATTTTAATTCTTTCATTCTAGCATGTTTCGAGTATTATCCTCCTGCATGGTCTTCAGCAGTTGATTCTCATCTTAATTCATGGAAGTAAATCTGCACAAAATCTGGCATATTGAAACGGACTTAGGAGTTTGGTGCTTAAACTATCATGAAGAAATATTTTAATTCTTTCATTCTAGCATGTTTCGAGTATTATCCTCCTGCATGGTCTTCAGCAGTTGATTCTCATCTTAATTCATGGAAGTAAAACTGCACAAAATCTGGCATATTGAAACGGACTTAGGAGTTTGGTGCTTAAACTATCATGAAGAAATATTTTAATTCTTTCATTCTAGCATGTTTCGAGTATTATCCTCCTGCATGGTCTTCAGCAGTTGATTCTCATCTTAATTCATGGAAGTAAAACTGCACAAAATCTGGCATATTGAAACGGACTTAGGAGTTTGGTGCTTAAACTATCATGAAGAAATATTTTAATTCTTTCATTCTAGCATGTTTCGAGTATTATCCTCCTGCATGGTCTTCAGCAGTTGATTCTCATCTTAATTCATGGAAGTAAAACTTACGGGCTATTAAATTCCATATCTCTGACCTGGATATTAATCCCTGGCACTATTGTTCAATTAGTTTTTGTGCATATTTTTTTTCATAATTCTGACCTTGCTTTGTATCCAGATCTTTCCAGACTGTACCATCCTGTATATGGTACCAGGTAATAGTTATCTCTAACAGAGTACGAGTGTTCTAGAAGTTTTATTCCAGGTGTGACTAGATTGGGGAATGATCATCCTATTCTAACAGTTGAATTGGTGGGACTTCAAAAGTTCATACTTGTTACAATTTGTATGTTGAACAGTTTGACAGGGATCTTGTTTTATAGTTTATATACAAGAGATTTATCTAAACGCTGTATTCTATAACTTTTTTGTCTTATGATATACAGGACTACACACAGACTACACACAGAATTTGTCAATAATATGCTCAGGAACATTATTGCCAAAATAATCGCCGAGAAGTTACTAGACTTTTTTTACCAAATTTGGTATTCCGGAAATTTTTTAGAGAGAGCGACCGAGAAACAAATTTCACATCAAAATTGTTTCAGGATGTGATGAAACTGTTGGATGTGAAACAACAACTGTCTATTGCTTATCGCCCGGAGGCCTAAGGTGCTTTAGAGAGATTTTATCAAGCACTAAAGAGTATGTTAACCAAGTACTGCAATGAAACAGGAAATGAATGGAACATAGGACTACCATTAATGTTATATGATATACGCAATGCTTATCAAGAAAGCATGGGATGTAATCTGAATGAAAGGGTGTTCGAACGAGAAGTAAGGGTACCGATTAAAATGTTGGCAGAAAAATGGAAAGATCGAGAGAAAACGGATGGAGAATACGTCAAGAATTTGAGGAAAAGGATCGGTGGGATAAGGAAGTTATCCTTCTAAAACCTGAAAACGAGCCAAGGAAAAATGAAGAAAAGGTTTGATATGAAAAGTAAGGACAGACAGTTTGTGGTAGGACAACAGGTGTTGATTTTCTTACCTATAAGGAAATTCTCTCACACCAACAAGTTTCACGGACCATTCTGGATTTTAGTGAAGATCAGTGACAGGACCTATGTTATCGAAACCCCAGGAAGAAGGAAAAGCCAAAGGAAGGTACATGTTAGCTTACTGAAGCTCTACTTAAACGAAAACGAGACCGAAGCTCCACAGATATGTATGGTGCAAACCATTCCAGCCACGGAAGACGATGACGGATATGAGGTAGGGGCTGTAAGCAAAGTGAATAATTTGTCAATCATTAGGAACTCAGAAGAGAAATTAACTCATTTGAACAACGAGAAGCAAAAGGAATTAGGCCGATTGTTTAAAAGTTTCCCTGATATTATCCCAGACGTCCTGAAACCAACTAAATTGACAAGGCATGTGAAAGACCGTGAAAAAATCCGACGGATCTTTCAGGATGTGTATGGACTATCGAAAGTTGTTAAAAGGGATTTTGACGAAGGAAAAATCTATTTCTGGGGAGAGACCTGTGGCGCCCGGTGAAAAGAGTCCTTCTTATATATCTTTTCTGATAAAACCTTCCAATTATACCAGAGAAAGATAAAAGCATGGAATGCTGAGGTTACAACCCTCGCGCTAGCACCTTTTGGGTGTCGTGTATAAAGCAAAGGCGCGTGGAATCCACTATTCACAGGTTGTCTTCCATTTAGTTAATTCCTTCGTCAAAGGGATGGGCCGATATAAAGGCCCTAGCCAACCACCAGTTGTTAAAAGGCTATTATCAAATTCCTTTAGACAGCAGCACAAAACTATTATCAACTTTTATAACCTTGTTTGGGTTGTATCAATACACAGTCATGCCATTTGGTCCAATGAACGCTTCTGCTACCTTTCAACGAGTGAATAATACTCGGGCATACTATTCTATTCTATTTCTCTTCCTCTTATTTTGTTAAAGTTTTTATACTTTATA
This sequence comes from Palaemon carinicauda, assembly GCF_036898095.1. NCBI lineage: Eukaryota > Metazoa > Arthropoda > Malacostraca > Decapoda > Palaemonidae > Palaemon > Palaemon carinicauda. The sequence goes on along the minus strand of NC_090738.1, from coordinate 1,153,959 downwards.
TAGGATATATTTATTTTAATCTCGTTGCTCTTCTTAAAATATGTTATTTTTCTTTGTTTTCTTTCCTCACTGAGCTATTTTCCCTGTTGAAGCCCCTGGGTTTATAGCATCCTGCTTTTCCAATCAGGGTTGTAGCTAAGCAAGTAATAATAATCATAATGATAATAATAATAATGATAATAATAATAATAATGATAATAATAATAATAATGATAATAATAATAATAATAATAATAATGAAGCTGAAAAACACGCAGTAAATATTAACGACTTGTTATTCATGGGGATGGTGTAAAAGAGTGAAATAAAATTTTTTAGAGTAGGCCTACCGGTATTTCATAGTCATTGTGTACAAATTGTAATTGGTTATATAGAAATCATAAAAAAAAATAATGATTTTGTGGTTGCTACGATCAGATGCCAGGAAATCGCATCTAAGGGTGTTTCTTCATCAAAATATTTCGGTGTGAAGAACCCCAGACCCCGTCGTCTTTGACTTCTCAAAGTTTAGCACCCACACCCAAAAAGACGCCCCTACGCCCTTGTAATCAGTATTAACTCTAGAGAAGTCGTGGCTATTAGATACTTGCCCTATAATGCTAAAATCTTTATCACCAATATTTATTTTATACATTTTAGCATAATGGCGAATATTTGAATGTTCTGGCTGGACATTCTGCAACCTGTTCGAAAACTCACACCTGTATGAGAATCAATTCTGACCTGCAACAACCTCTTGGTAGATCCTACGCAGGTTCCATCTTGCAGGTACGTGACAGCATGGTCTGCTTATTAACTCCTCCTTTCCAATGTTATATGTTACCATCATTGCTGTTGTCATAACTTGAGGGTCTTCCGTGTCAGTATTTGAGATGCTGGTCTCTATACAGCTGATTATCGCCATCAAAGTGGATGAGGACATTGGTGAAGAACATGGAGAAATTCTTGACGCCATCTTCCTTCCTTTGCATGGAGTACTTCCACTACAAGTTGAATATCGCCATCAAAGTGGATGAGGACATTGGTGAAGAACATGGAGAAATTCTTGACGCCATCTTCCTTCCTTTGCATGGAGTACTTCCACTACAAGTTGAATATCGCCATCAAAGTGGATGAGGACATTGGTGAAGAACATGGAGAAATTCTTGACGCCATCTTCCTTCCTTTGCATGGAGTACTTCCACTACAAGTTGAATATCGCCATCAAAGTGGATGAGGACATTGGTGAAGAACATGGAGAAATTCTTGACGCCATCTTCCTTCCTTTGCATGGAGTACTTCCACTACAAGTTGAATATCGCCATCAAAGTGGATGAGGACATTGGTGAAGAACATGGAGAAATTCTTGACGCCATCTTCCTTCCTTTGCATGGAGTACTTCCACTACAAGTTGAATATCGCCATCAAAGTGGATGAGGACATTGGTGAAGAACATGGAGAAATTCTTGACGCCATCTTCCTTCCTTTGCATGGAGTACTTCCACTACAAGTTGAATATCGCCATCAAAGTGGATGAGGACATTGGTGAAGAACATGGAGAAATTCTTGACGCCATCTTCCTTCCTTTGCATGGAGTACTTCCACTACAAGTTGAATATCGCCATCAAAGTGGATGAGGACATTGGTGAAGAACATGGAGAAATTCTTGATGCCTTCTTCCTTCCTTTGCATGGAGTACTTCCAGTGCAAGTTGAATGTATTGAAGAGTGCTATCTGGATGGAGTAGATCACAAACCTACTGGTCTATTTGCTGTATGCCCCATAAACTGATAGTATTTGATCATTATTTTATATTAAAGTTTTCATGAGTGACAACTTATTCGGTTGAAAATTATGTATAACCATTAGACTTTTATTTCTTAATGATTTTGTAAGATTTAGGTATATTTGTGTAATTTTGTTTTTATCTAAGAAGAAAAGGCAGTATAATATAGTCTCGTGGTATCGGAAATTTTTAATTTTCTCTTCCAACGGAAAAATATTACATGAGTATTAAAGTTTGGGTAAAGCTGTACTTTTTGTATTCACTGACGGAACTGCAAAATTTAATGGGTGCCTTTTCTTGCATTCATGGTCTTCTAGTTCCATTTTGTGGATATTGGTTACCAGAAGTAGTATCATGTCTCAGGGAATGTTGGTTCTTTCAAGGTGTTTTAGTGCCACATGTATGGATGCCCCTCAAATACAGCACTTGGGAAAAGGCTACAGAGTTATAATAATTCTCCCTTGGAAATTACCAATTATAGAGAAGCGGGTGGAAATGTAAATACCACTGTAGTCCTCAAAATAACAGACACAACCACTCCTAGTCTATAATGATATACATCGTTATGCAATATTTTGTCAGGTTAGCAAAATTTATACAATTTGAACCTGTCTCTTCTTTGACAGCAGAATCTCTTCATTGATAGACAGCTCCTACAAAGAAATACACACATCCATGAACTACGATAAACAATATTAAAAAATTGTACAAACTTTCATGAGACGATCAATTTTGCCTTGTTGGATCTTGCTCACATGAAAGTACATTGCAATCTGCAAAAACAGCTGACATGTCATTGGCGTTATGATTATTGGCGTATACAATAAATCATTCATTGACCAATAGTCCTGAAATGATGGTTTTTAATTCCCCCTATAAGGATAATGAGGCCAGATACATTGCAATATTTTTTGCAGACATTGACAACTATGAATTGAGGGACAAAGGTTGCATACCTGTAAAACATTGTTCTATGTAGATATTTGTTTGCTTTTTAATGATAATAAGCATTATACTTAGTAAAAAAAAATTGGAGAAAATCTAATGTCGAAGAGAGCTAATCAGGTCGGCCCTGAACCCTTGAATACTGATAAAAGGCAATGCCATGGCAGGAGAGGAATTGGTAATCTATCAAGATTTTTCTAATTCTCCTCATCAGTTGACTCCTGGGCACAAAGCAGCAAATCTCTTCTTCCCCATGTATGGCTTCCTATATGGCCACTAATCCCCCCACATCCACTGAGCACAGGCTGTCTAAACGATAACCCCATCATCACTTGACGCAGCAAATCTCTTCTTCCCCGTGTATGGCTTCCTATATGGCCACTAATCCCCCCACATCCACTGAGCACAGGCTGTCTAAACGATGACCCCATCATCACTTGACGCAGCAAATCTCTTCTTCCCCATGTATGGCTTCCTATATGGCCACTAATCCCCCCACATCCACTGAGCACAGGCTGTCTAAACGATAACCCCATCATCACTTGACGCAGCAAATCTCTTCTTCCCCATGTATGGCTTCCTATATGGCCACTAATCCCCCCACATCCACTGAGCACAGGCTGTCTAAACGATGACCCCATCATCACTTGACGCAGCAAATCTCTTCTTCCCCATGTATGGCTTCCTATATGGCCACTAATCCCCCCACATCCACTGAGCACAGGCTGTCTAAACGATGACCCCATCATCACTTGACGCAGCAAATCTCTTCTTCCCCATGTATGGCTTCCTATATGGTCACTAATCCCCCCACATCCACTGAGCACAGGCTGTTTAAACAATAACCCCATCATCACTTGACGCAGCAAATCTCGTCTTCCCCGTGTATGGCTTCCTATATGGCCACTAATCCCCCCACATCCACTGAGCACAGGCTGTCTAAACGATAACCCCATCATCACTTGACACAGCAAATCTCTTCTTCTCCGTGTATGGCTTCCTATATGGCCACTAATCCCCCCACATCCACTGAGCACAGGCTGTTTAAACAATAACCCCATCATCACTTGACGCAGCAAATCTCGTCTTCCCCGTGTATGGCTTCCTATATGGCCACTAATCCCCCCACATCCACTGAGCACAGGCTGTCTAAACGATAACCCCATCATCACTTGACGCAGCAAATCTCTTCTTCCCCATGTATGGCTTCCTATATGGCCACTAATCCCCCCACATCCACTGAGCACAGGCTGTCTAAACGATAACCCCATCATCACTTGACTCCCTCTCGCATTCTCACTCATTGTATAGGCTGATGACAAACTCCTCACTTCCTTCATTTATCATGTCGAGCTAGACGTCCAACTAGTTCCTAAGCTACATCCCTTTAATGATCTCATATAAGGAGGTGGGGGCATATTTTATGGAGTGACCAGAGGACGAATGACGTGGGAGCTTGGTACATGTAAGGTTTATGCATGGGAGTTTTACCAGTGGCCGATGAACCTGCCTCGGTTGACCAAGTCATAGTTTGGAGTTGGGCAAGGGTGGGTTCAAAAGGTAGGTGTAAACTGCTGACATCCACTTCTTCCGCATTTTCCAAACCAACAACTTTTTCTTCTCTAATTCAAATAATGTTCCTTTTCAGGACTCGTCACAGCTATCTGACAGCAATTGATGACTACGATTCTGGCAATTGTCACCTTCGGAGAACACGATTACTTGTTAAGGAAGGCTCGTCATAGGCAAATGGTAACTCATGAAATTTACTGGGAAAGTTTCTCTCTTTGCGTTGCCATTACCTTCCTCCTTTTAGAAATTTTTTTAAATAAAAGAAGTTGTTACTATGGATAAAAAACACAAGTGAAAACATAAACATTACACAAGATGACCGATAATTACTATATAACAATAAGATATAAATTGCCATACTGCTTAATCACTTTTATACTTCACAGCAAATCCAAACGGATAAAGCCAAAGCCTTTTCTGTGAAAACATACTTAAAAACAAAACAAAACACGTCAACACAATTTAGGACATTTGCTAATCCCTATATAGCAATAAAATTATGATTTTCACAAGGTCCAAGCATTTACACACTGCAAAATATCACAAAGGATAGTTATGACTACTTGTAACACATTGTAAACTAGGCGAAAGATCGCTGCTAACTAAGTGACACCGATTGTTTGTTTGAAATTTGACTTTGAACCTTCCTGTGCGAGCACTGCTGTGCTATCCGTTTTCTGTCTCGTTCACGGGTAGACTAAGCAATATCCCATACTCAGATTTCCGTTCACGGGTAGACTAAGCAATATCCCATGCTCAGATTTCCGTTCACGGGTAGACTAAGCAATATCCCATGCTCAGATTTCCGTTCACGGGTAGACTAAGCAACATCCCATGCTCAGATTTCCGTTCACGGGTAGACTAAGCAACATCCCATGCTCAGATTTCCGTTCACGGGTAGACTAAGCAACATCCCATGCTCAGATTTCCGTTCACGGGTAGACTAAGCAATATCCCATACTCAGATTTCCGTTCACGGGTAGACTAAGCAATATCCCATGTTCAGATTTCCGTTCACGGGTAGACTAAGCAATATCCCATGCTCAGATTTCCGTTCACAGGTAGACTAAGCAATATCCCATACTCAGATTTCCGTTCACGGGTAGACTAAGCAATATCCCATAATCAGATTTCCGTTCACGGGTAGACTAAGCAATATCCCATGCTCAGATTTCCGTTCACGGGTAGACTAAGCAATATCCCATACTCAGATTTCCGTTCACGGGTAGACTAAGCAATATCCCATAATCAGATTTCCGTTCACGGGTAGACTAAGCAATATCCCATACTCAGATGAAAATCTTATTTTCCTTAGATGACGAATCGATTTTTAGCGAATATTTCCGAAAGTAAGTATTGAGTTGCATGAACTAATGATTCCAAAGTGGATCCTCGGAGGGTTTAACGCTTATGATGTCTGTCCATGAATAAAAACGTAAAACCTAATACAGTCTTCAAAGTTGGTCCGTCACTAAGCTTAGTGGAGAAGCTTTTGTGTAATTGAACTTCTAAATCTTTATATATATATATATATATATATATATATATATATATATATATATATATATATATATATATATATATATATATATATATATATATATAAACGGCTGAATATCAGATTGTGCAAATGTAAAATGTTGAATAGTCGTTATTATTAACTGTCATTTCTTGCAATGGCTGGTGATTTTCACTAAAGGCGGTGATGTGCAAGACTACCATAGTATTGTGGTATCATAATATGATTATACATCAATATTAACTTCTGAATGCTTAAACTACATGTTTTATGCATACGTAGCCTACTGGTATTTGTGAAGTATTGGGTAAGCCACTTAAGATTAACATGTTATATATATGCATAGGTATATCATAAAAAATGAGATTTACAGATTGCATTATTTACGTGAAACCAATGCATAACCTGGAATTCAATGCCACAAACGCAAAATTTTTCAGCAAAGTTAAAGAACCCTTTAAAAACATTGCAAAAACTTTTAGTTTTTCATTCATGAAAGAAATCTTTGACAATAACCATGTAGAGCTAACACCAAAGTTGAAAAATTAGAAGGAATGTACGTGTTTGACCATTTTTGGTTTGTATCACCCGAAGGAATGTACATGTTTGACCATTTTTGGTTTGTATCACCCGAAAAAATGTACGTGTTTTACCATTTTTGGTTTGTATCACCCAAATGAACCATCGGAAGTGCCAGATGTGTTTGATCGCTCCAAATGTTTGACGAATAATGTCTTACTCTGTGAACTAGATCTCACAATCTATTTGGTGGGTATGCTGTTATGGGTTAGAGAAAGTCTATGTGAACCAGATCTCACAAACTATTTGGTGGGTATGCTGTTATGGGTTAGAGAAAGTTTATGTGAACCAGATCTCACAAACTACTTGGTGGGTATGCTGTTGTGGATTAGAGAAAGTTTATGTGAACCAGATCTCACAAACTACTTGGTGGGTATGCTGTTGTGGGTTAGAGAAAGTTTATGTGTACCAGATCTCACAAACTACTTGGTGGGTATGCTGTTATGGGTTAGGGAAAGTTTATGTGAACCAGATCTCACAGACTACTTGGTGGGTATGCTGTTATGGGTTAGGAAAAGTTTATGTGAACCAGATCTCACAGACTACTTGGTGGGTATGCTGTTATGGGTTAGGGAAAGTCTATGTGAGCCAGATCTCACAGACTATTTGGTGGGTATGCTGTTATGGGTTAGGGAAAGTCTATGTGAACCAGATCTCACAGACTATTTGGTGGGTATGCTGTTATGGGTTAGAGAAAGTTTATGTGAACCAGATCTCACAGACTATTTGGTGGGTATGCTGTTATGGGTTAGGGAAAGTCTATGTGAACCAGATCTCACAGACTATTTGGTGGGTATGCTGTTATGGGTTAGAGAAAGTCTATGTGAACCAGATCTCACAAACTACTTGGTGGGTATGCTGTTATGGGTTAGAGAAAGTTTATGTGAACCAGATCTCACAGACTATTTGGTGGGTATGCTGTTATGGGTTAGAGAAAGTTTATGTGAACCAGATCTCACAGACTATTTGGTGGGTATGCTGTTATGGGTTAGGGAAAGTTTATGTGAACCAGATCTCACAAACTATTTGGTGGGTATGCTGTTATGGGTTAGGGAAAGTTTATGTGAACCAGATCTCACAAACTATTTGGTGGGTATGCTGTTATGGGTTAGGGAAAGTCTATGTGAACCAGATCTCACAAACTATTTGGTGGGTATGCTGTTATGGGTTAGAGAAAGTCTATGTGAACCAGATCTCACAAACTATTTGGTGGGTATGCTGTTATGGGTTAGAGAAAGTTTATGTGAACCAGATCTCACAAACTATTAGATCTCACAAACTACTTGGTGGGTATGCTGTTATGGGTTAGAGAAAGTTTATGTGAACCAGATCTCACAAACTATTTGGTGGGTATGCTGTTATGGGTTAGAGAAAGTTTATGTGAACCAGATCTCACAAACTATTTGGTGGGTATGCTGTTATGGGTTAGAGAAAGTTTATGTGAACCAGATCTCACAAACTATTTGGTGGGTATGCTGTTATGGGTTAGGGAAAGTTTATGTGAACCATATCTCACAAACTATTTGGTGGGTATGCTGTTATGGGTTAGGGAAAGTCTATGTGAAACAGATCTCACAAACTATTTGGTGGGTATGCTGTTATGGGTTAGAGAAAGTTTATGTGAACCAGATCTCACAAACTACTTGGTGGGTATGCTGTTATGGGTTAGAGAAAGTTTATGTGAACCAGATCTCACAGACTACTTGGTGGGTATGCTGTTATGGGTTAGAGAAAGTTTATGTGAACCAGATCTCACAAACTATTTGGTGGGTATGCTGTTATGGGTTAGAGAAAGTTTATGTGAACCGGATCTCACAGACTACTTGGTGGGTATGCTGTTAGGGGTTAGAGAAAGTTTATGTGAACCAGATCTCACAGACTATTTGGTGGGTATGCTGTTAAGGGTTAGAGAAAGTTTATGTGAACCAGATCTCACAAACTACTTGGTGGGTATGCTGTTATGGGTTAGAGAAAGTTTATGTGAACCAGATCTCACAAACTACTTGGTGGGTATGCTGTTATGGGTTAGAGAGTTTATGTGAACCAGATCTCACAGACTACTTGGTGGGTATGCTGTTATGGGTTAGGGAAAGTTTATGTGAACCAGATCTCACAGACTATTTGGTGGGTATGCTGTTATGGGTTAGGGAAAGTCTATGTGAACCAGATCTCACAAACTATTTGGTGGGTATGCTGTTATGGGTTAGGGAAAGTCTATGTGAACTAGATCTCACAAACTATTTGGTGGGTATGCTGTTATGGGTTAGAGAAAGTTTATGTGAACCAGATCTCACAAACTATTCGGTGGGTATGCTGTTATGGGTTAGAGAAAGTTTATGTGAACCAGATCTCACAAACTATTAGATCTCACAAGTTACTTGGTGGGTATGCTGTTATGGGTTAGAGAAAGTTTATGTGAACCAGATCTCACAAACTATTTGGTGGGTATGCTGTTATGGGTTAGAGAAAGTTTATGTGAACCAGATCTCACAAACTATTCTGTGGGTATGCTGTTATAGGTTAGAGAAAGTTTATGTGAACCAGATCTCACAAACTATTAGATCTCACAAACTATTTGGTGGGTATGCTGTTATGGGTTAGAGAAAGTTTATGTGAACCAGATCTCACAAACTTTTTGGTGGGTATGCTGTTATGGGTTAGGGAAAGTCTATGTGAACCAGATCTCACAAACTACTTGGTGGGTATGCTGTTATGGGTTAGAGAAAGTTTATGTGAACCAGATCTCACAAACTATTTGGTGGGTATGCTGTTATGGGTTAGAGAAAGTTTATGTGAACCAGATCTCACAATCTATTTGGTGGGTATGCTGTTATGGGTTAGAGAAAGTTTATGTGAACCAGATCTCACAAATTATTCGGTGGGTATGCTGTTATGGGTTAGAGAAAGTTTATGTGAACCAGATCTCACAAACTACTTGGTGGGTATGCTGATATGGGTTAGAGAAAGTTTATGTGAACCAGATCTCACAAACTACTTGGTGGGTATGCTGTTATGGGTTAGAGAAAGTTTATGTGAACCAGATCTCACAAACTATTTGGTGGGTATGCTGTTATGGGTTAGAGAAAGTTTATGTGAACCAGATCTCACAAACTATTAGATCTCAAAAACTACTTGGTGGGTATGCTGTTATAGGTTAGAGAAAGTTTATGTGAACCAGATCTCACAAACTATTTGGTGGGTATGCTGTTATGGGTTAGGGAAAGTCTATGTGAACCAGATCTCACAAACTATTTGGTGGGTATGCTGTTATGGGTTAGAGAAAGTTTATGTGAACCAGATCTCACAGACTACTTGGTGGGTATGCTGTTATGGGTTAGAGAAAGTTTATGTGAACCAGATCTCACAGACTACTTGGTGGGTATGCTGTTATGGGTTAGGGAAAGTCTATGTGAACCAGATCTCACAGACTACTTGGTGGGTATGCTGTTATGGGTTAGGGAAAGTCTATGTGAACCAGATCTCACAGACTACTTGGTGGGTATGCTGTTATGGGTTAGAGCAAGTCTATGTGAACCAGATCTCACAGACTATTTGGTGGGTATGCTGTTATGGGTTAGGGAAAGTCTATGTGAACCAGATCTCACAGACTATTTGGTGGGTATTCTGTTATGGGTTAGGGAAAGTCTATGTGAACCAGATCTCACAGACTATTTGGTGGGTATGCTGTTATGGGTTAGGGAAAGTCTATGTGAACCAGATCTCACAGACTATTTGGTGGGTATGCTGTTATGGGTTAGGGAAAGTCTATGTGAACCAGATCTCACAGACTATTTGGTGGGTATGCTGTTATGGGTTAGGGAAAGTCTATGTGAACCAGATCTCACAAACTACTTGGTGGGTATGCTGTTATGGGTTAGGGAAAGTCTATGTGAACCAGATCTCACAAACTACTTGGTGGGTATGCGTTTATGGGTTAGGGAAAGTTTATGTGAACCAGATCTCACAAACTACTTGGTGGGTATGCTGTTATGGATTAGGGAAAGACTATGTGAACCAGATCTCACAGACTATTTGGTGGGTATGCTGTTATGGGTTAGGGAAAGACTATGTGAACCAGATCTCACAAACTATTCGGTGGGTATGCTGTTATGGGTTAGAGAAAGTCTATGTGAACCAGATCTCACAAACTATTCGGTGGGTATGCTGTTATGGGTTAGAGAAAGTCTATGTGAACCAGATCTCACAAACTACTTGGTGGGTATGCTGTTATGGGTTAGAGAAAGTTTATGTGAACCAGATCTCACAAACTACTTGGTGGGTATGCTGTTATGGGTTGGAGAAAGTTTATGTGAACCAGATCTCACAAACAATTTGGTGGGTATGCTGTTATGGGTTAGAGAAAGTTTATGTGAACCAGATCTCACAAACTATTAGATCTCACAAACTACTTGGTGGGTATGCTGTTATGGGTTAGGGAAAGTTTATGTGAACCAGATCTCACAAACTATTTGGTGGGTATGTTGTTATGGGTTAGGGAAAGTCTATGTGAACCAGATCTCACAAACTATTTGGTGGGTATGCTGTTATGGGTTAGGGAAAGTTTATGTGAACCAGATCTCACAAACTATTTGGTGGGTATGCTGTTATGGGTTAGGGAAAGTTTATGTGAACCAGATCTCACAAACTACTTGGTGGGTATGCTGTTATGGGTTAGAGAAAGTTTATGTGAACCAGATCTCACAGACTACTTGGTGGGTATGCTGTTATGGGTTAGAGAAAGTTTATGTGAACCAGATCTCACAGACTACTTGGTGGGTATGCTGTTATGGGTTAGAGAAAGTTTATGTGAACCAGATCTCACAGACTATTTGGTGGGTATGCTGTTATGGGTTAGGGAAAGTTTATGTGAACCAGATCTCACAAACTATTTGGTGGGTATGCTGTTATGGGTTAGGGAAAGTTTATGTGAACCAGATCTCACAAACTATTTGGTGGGTATGCTGTTATGGGTTAGGGAAAGTCTATGTGAACCAGATCTCACAAACTATTTGGTGGGTATGCTGTTATGGGTTAGAGAAAGTCTATGTGAACCAGATCTCACAAACTATTTGGTGGGTATGCTGTTATGGGTTAGAGAAAGTTTATGTGAACCAGATCTCACAAACTATTAGATCTCACAAACTACTTGGTGGGTATGCTGTTATGGGTTAGAGAAAGTTTATGTGAACCAGATCTCACAAACTATTTGGTGGGTATGCTGTTATGGGTTAGGGAAAGTCTATGTGAACCAGATCTCACAAACTACTTGGTGGGTATGCTGTTATGGGTTAGAGAAAGTTTATGTGAACCAGATCTCACAAACTATTTGGTGGGTATGCTGTTATGGGTTAGAGAAAGTTTATGTGAACCATATCTCACAAACTATTTGGTGGGTATGCTGTTATGGGTTAGGGAAAGTTTATGTGAACCATATCTCACAAACTATTTGGTGGGTATGCTGTTATGGGTTAGGGAAAGTCTATGTGAACCAGATCTCACAAACTATTTGGTGGGTATGCTGTTATGGGTTAGAGAAAGTTTATGTGAACCAGATCTCACAAACTACTTGGTGGGTATGCTGTTATGGGTTAGAGAAAGTTTATGTGAACCAGATCTCACAGACTACTTGGTGGGTATGCTGTTATGGGTTAGAGAAAGTTTATGTGAACCAGATCTCACAGACTACTTGGTGGGTATGCTGTTATGGGTTAGAGAAAGTTTATGTGAACCAGATCTCACAGACTACTTGGTGGGTATGCTGTTAGGGGTTAGAGAAAGTTTATGTGAACCAGATCTCACAGACTATTTGGAGGGTATGCTGTTAAGGGTTAGAGAAAGTTTATGTGAACCAGATCTCACAAACTACTTGGTGGGGATGCTGTTATGGGTTAGAGAAAGTTTATGTGAACCAGATCTCACAAACTACTTGGTGGGTATGCTGTTATGGGTTAGAGAGTTTATGTGAACCAGATCTCACAGACTACTTGGTGGGTATGCTGTTATGGGTTAGGGAAAGTTTATGTGAACCAGATCTCACAGACTATTTGGTGGGTATGCTGTTATGGGTTAGGGAAAGTCTATGTGAACCAGATCTCACAAACTATTTGGTGGGTATGCTGTTATGGGTTAGGGAAAGTCTATGTGAACTAGATCTTACAAACTATTTGGTGGGTATGCTGTTATGGGTTAGAGAAAGTTTATGTGAACCAGATCTCACAAACTATTCGGTGGGTATGCTGTTATGGGTTAGAGAAAGTTTATGTGAACCAGATCTCACAAACTATTAGATCTCACAAGTTACTTGGTGGGTATGCTGTTATGGGTTAGAGAAAGTTTATGTGAACCAGATCTCACAAACTATTTGGTGGGTATGCTGTTATGGGTTAGAGAAAGTTTATGTGAACCAGATCTCACAAACTATTCGGTGGGTATGCTGTTATGGGTTAGAGAAAGTTTATGTGAACCAGATCTCACAAACTATTAGATCTCACAAACTATTTGGTGGGTATGCTGTTATGGGTTAGAGAAAGTTTATGTGAACCAGATCTCACAAACTTTTTGGTGGGTATGCTGTTTTGGGTTAGGGAAAGTCTATGTGAACCAGATCTCACAAACTACTTGGTGGGTATGCTGTTATGGGTTAGAGAAAGTTTATGTGAACCAGATCTCACAAACTATTTGGTGGGTATGCTGTTATGGGTTAGAGAAAGTTTATGTGAACCAGATCTCACAAACTATTTGGTGGGTATGCTATTATGGGTTAGAGAAAGTTTATGTAAACCAGATCCCACAAATTATTCGGTGGGTATGCTGTTATGGGTTAGAGAAAGTTTATGTGAACCAGATCTCACAAACTACTTGGTGGGTATGCTGATATGGGTTAGAGAAAGTTTATGTGAACCAGATCTCACAAACTACTTGGTGGGTATGCTGTTATGGGTTAGAGAAAGTTTATGTGAACCAGATCTCACAAACTATTTGGTGGGTATGCTGTTATGGGTTAGAGAAAGTTTATGTGAACCAGATCTCACAAACTATTAGATCTCACAAACTACTTGGTGGGTATGATGTTATAGGTTAGAGAAAGTTTATGTGAACCAGATCTCAAAAACTATTTGGTGGGTATGCTGTTATGGGTTAGGGAAAGTCTATGTGAACCAGATCTCACAAACTACTTGGTGGGTATGCTGTTATGGGTTAGAGAAAGTTTATGTGAACCAGATCTCACAAACTACTTGGTGGGTATGCTGTTATGGGTTAGAGAAAGTTTATGTGAAACAGATCTCACAAACTATTTGGTGGGTATGCTGTTATGGGTTAGAGAAAGTTTATGTGAACCAGATCTCACAGACTATTTGGTGGGTATGCTGTTATGGGTTAGGGAAAGTCTATGTGAACCAGATCTCACAGACTATTTGGTGGGTATGGTGTTATGGGTTAGAGCAAGTCTATGTGAACCAGATCTCACAGACTACTTGGTGGGTATGCTGTTATGGGTTAGAGCAAGTCTATGTGAAACAGATCTCACAGACTACTTGGTGGGTATGCTGTTATGGGTTAGAGCAAGTCTATGTGAACCAGATCTCACAGACTATTTGGTGGGTATGCTGTTATGGGTTAGGGAAAGTCTATGTGAACCAGATCTCACAGACTATTTGGTGGGTATTCTGTTATGGGTTAGGGAAAGTCTATGTGAACCAGATCTCACAGACTATTTGGTGGGTATGCTGTTATGGGTTAGGGAAAGTCTATGTGAACCAGATCTCACAGACTATTTGGTGGGTATGCTGTTATGGGTTAGGGAAAGTCTACGTGAACCAGATCTCACAGACTATTTGGTGGGTATGCTGTTATGGGTTAGGGAAAGTCTAGGTGAACCAGATCTCACAGACTATTTGGTGGGTATGCTGTTATGGGTTAGGGAAAGACTATGTGAACCAGATCTCACAGACTATTTGGTGGGTATGCTGTTATGGGTTAGAGAAAGACTATGTGAACCAGATCTCACAAACTATTCGGTGGGTATGCTGTTATGGGTTAGAGAAAGTCTATGTGAACCAGATCTCACAAACTACTTGGTGGGTATGCTGTTATGGGTTAGAGAAAGTTTATGTGAACCAGATCTCACAAACTACTTGGTGGGTATGCTGTTATGGGTTAGAGAAAGTTTATGTGAACCAGATCTCACAAACAATTTGGTGGGTATGCTGTTATGGGTTAGAGAAAGTTTATGTGAACCAGATCTCACAAACTACTTAGTGGGTATGCTGTTATGGGTTAGAGAAAGTTTATGTGAACCAGATCTCACAAACTATTAGATCTCACAAACTACTTGGTGGGTATGCTGTTATGGGTTAGAGAAAGTTTATGTGAAACAGATCCCACAAACTATTTGGTGGGTATGCTGTTATGGGTTAGGGAAAGTCTATGTGAACCAGATCTCACAAACTATTTGGTGGGTATGCTGTTATGGGTTAGGGAAAGTTTATGTGAACCAGATCTCACAAACTATTTGGTGGGTATGCTGTTATGGGTTAGGGAAAGTTTATGTGAACCAGATCTCACAAACTACTTGGTGGGTATGCTGTTATGGGTTAGAGAAAGTTTATGTGAACCAGATCTCACAGACTACTTGGTGGGTATGCTGTTATGGGTTAGAGAAAGTTTATGTGAACCAGATCTCACAGACTACTTGGTGGGTATGCTGTTATGGGTTAGAGAAAGTTTATGTGAACCAGATCTCACAGACTACTTGGTGGGTATGCTGTTATGGGTTAGAGAAAGTTTATGTGAACCAGATCTCACAGACTACTTGGTGGGTATGCTGTTATGGGTTAGAGAAAGTTTATGTGAACCAGATCTCACAAACTACTTGGTGGGTATGCTGTTATGGGTTAGAGAGTTTATGTGAACCAGATCTCACAGACTACTTGGTGGGTATGCTGTTATGGGTTAGGGAAAATTTATGTGAACCAGATCTCACAGACTATTTGGTGGGTATGCTGTTATGGGTCAGGGAAAGTCTATGTGAACCAGATCTCACAAACTATTCGGTGGGTATGCTGTTATGGGTTAGAGAAAGTTTATGTGAACCAGATCTCACAAACTATTAGATCTCACAAACTACTTGGTGGGTATGCTGTTATGGGTTAGAGAAAGTTTATGTGAACCAGATCTCACAAACTATTTGGTGGGTATGCTGTTATGGGTTAGAGAAAGTTTATGTGAACCAGATCTCACAAACTATTCGGTGGGTATGCTGTTATGGGTTAGAAAAAGTTTATGTGAACCAGATCTCACAAACTACTTGGTGGGTATGCTGTTATGGGTTAGAGAATGTTTATGTGAACCAGATCTCACAAACTATTAGATCTCACAAACTACTTGGTGGGTATGCTGTTATAGGTTAGAGAAAGTTTATGTGAACCAGATCTCACAAACTATTTGGTGGGTATGCTGTTATGGGTTAGAGAGTTTATGTGAACCAGATCTCACAGACTACTTGGTGGGTATGCTGTTATGGGTTAGGGAAAGTTTATGTGAACCAGATCTCACAGACTATTTGGTGGGTATGCTGTTATGGGTTAGGGAAAGTCTATGTGAACCAGATCTCACAAACTATTTGGTGGGTATGCTGTTATGGGTTAGGGAAAGTCTATGTGAACTAGATCTCACAAACTATTTGGTGGGTATGCTGTTATGGGTTAGAGAAAGTTTATGTGAACCAGATCTCACAAACTATTTGGTGGGTATGCTGTTATGGGTTAGAGAAAGTTTATGTGAACCAGATCTCACAAACTATTAGATCTGACAAACTACTTGGTGGGTATGCTGTTATGGGTTAGAGAAAGTTTATGTGAACCAGATCTCACACACTATTTGGTGGGTATGCTGTTATGGGTTAGAGAAAGTTTATGTGAACCAGATCTCACAAACTATTCGGTGGGTATGCTGTTATGGGTTAGAGAAAGTTTATGTGAACCAGATCTCACAAACTATTAGATCTCACAAACTATTTGGTGGGTATGCTGTTATGGGTTAGAGAAAGTTTATGTGAACCAGATCTCACAAACGTTTTGGTGGGTATGCTGTTATGGGTTAGGGAAAGTGTATGTGAACCAGATCTCACAAACTACTTGGTGGGTATGCTGTTATGGGTTAGAGAAAGTTTATGTGAACCATATCTCACAAACTATTTGGTGGGTATGCTGTTATGGGTTAGAGAAAGTTTATGTGAACCAGATCTCACAAACTATTTGGTGGGTATGCTGTTATGGGTTAGAGAAAGTTTATGTGAACCAGATCTCACAAACTATTCGGTGGGTATGCTGTTATGGGTTAGAGAAAGTTTATGTGAACCAGATCTCACAAACTACTTGGTGGGTATGCTGATATGGGTTAGAGAAAGTTTATGTGAACCAGATCTCACAAACTACTTGGTGGGTATGCTGTTATGGGTTAGAGATAGTTTATGTGAACCAGATCTCACAAACTATTTGGTGGGTATGCTGTTATGGGTTAGAGAAAGTTTATGTGAACCAGATCTCACAAACTATTAGATCTCACAAACTACTTGGTGGGTATGCTGTTATAGGTTAGAGAAAGTTTATGTGAACCAGATCTCACAAACTATTAGATCTCACAAACTACTTGGTGGGTATGCTGTTATGGGTTAGAGAAAGTTTATGTGAACCAGATCTCACAAACTATTTGGTGGGTATGCTGTTATGGGTTAGAGAACGTTTATGTGAACCAGATCTCACAAACTATTCGGTGGGTATGCTGTTATGGGTTAGAGAAAGTTTATGTGAACCAGATCTCACAAACTATTAGATCTCACAAACTATTTGGTGGGTATGCTGTTATGGGTTAGAGAAAGTTTATGTGAACCAGATCTCACAAACTATTTGGTGGGTATGCTGTTATGGGTTAGGGAAAGTCTATGTGAACCAGATCTCACAAACTACTTGGTGGGTATGCTGTTATGGGTTAGAGAAAGTTTATGTGAACCAGATCTCACAAACTATTTGGTGGGTATGCTGTTATGGGTTAGAGAAAGTTTATGTGAACCAGATCTCACAAACTATTTGGTGAGTATGTTGTTATGGGTTAGAAAAAGTTTATGTGAACCAGATCTCACAAACTATTCGGTGGGTATGCTGTTATGGGTTAGAGAAAGTTTATGTGAACCAGATCTCACAAACTACTTGGTGAGTATGCTGTTATGGGTTAGAGAAAGTTTATGTGAACCAGATCTCACAAACTACTTGGTGGGTATGCTGTTATGGGTTAGAGAATGTTTATGTGAACCAGATCTCACAAACTATTAGATCTCACAAACTACTTGGTGGGTATGCTGTTATAGGTTAGAGAAAGTTTATGTGAACCAGATCTCACAAACTATTTGGTGGGTATGCTGTTATGGGTTAGAGAGTTTATGTGAACCAGATCTCACAGACTACTTGGTGGGTATGCTGTTATGGGTTAGGGAAAGTTTATGTGAACCAGATCTCACAGACTATTTGGTGGGTATGCTGTTATGGGTTAGGGAAAGTCTATGTGAACCAGATTTCACAAACTATTTGGTGGGTATGCTGTTATGGGTTAGGGAAAGTCTATGTGAACTAGATCTCACAAACTATTTGGTGGGTATGCTGTTATGGGTTAGAGAAAGTTTATGTGAACCAGATCTCACAAACTATTCGGTGGGTATGCTGTTATGGGTTAGAGAAAGTTTATGTGAACCAGATCTCACAAACTATTAGATCTGACAAACTACTTGGTGGGTATGCTGTTATGGGTTAGAGAAAGTTTATGTGAACCAGATCTCACACACTATTTGGTGGGTATGCTGTTATGGGTTAGAGAAAGTTTATGTGAACCAGATCTCACAAACTATTCGGTGGGTATGCTGTTATGGGTTAGAGAAAGTTTATGTGAACCAGATCTCACAAACTATTAGATCTCACAAACTATTTGGTGGGTATGCTGTTATGGGTTAGAGAAAGTTTATGTGAACCAGATCTCACAAACGTTTTGGTGGGTATGCTGTTATGGGTTAGGGAAAGTCTATGTGAACCAGATCTCACAAACTACTTGGTGGGTATGCTGTTATGGGTTAGAGAAAGTTTATGTGAACCAGATCTCACAAACTATTTGGTGGGTATGCTGTTATGGGTTAGAGAAAGTTTATGTGAACCAGATCTCACAAACTATTCGGTGGGTATGCTGTTATGGGTTAGAGAAAGTTTATGTGAACCAGATCTCACAAACTATTTGGTGGGTATGCTGTTATGGGTTAGAGAAAGTTTATGTGAACCAGATCTCACAAACTATTCGGTGGGTATGCTGTTATGGGTTAGAGAAAGTTTATGTGAACCAGATCTCACAAACTACTTGGTGGGTATGCTGATATGGGTTAGAGAAAGTTTATGTGAACCAGATCTCACAAACTACTTGGTGGGTATGCTGTTATGGGTTAGAGAAAGTTTATGTGAACCAGATCTCACAAACTATTTGGTGGGTATGCTGTTATGGGTTAGAGAAAGTTTATGTGAACCAGATCTCACAAACTATTAGATCTCACAAACTACTTGGTGGGTATGCTGTTATAGGTTAGAGAAAGTTTATGTGAACCAGATCTCACAAACTATTTGGTGGGTATGCTGTTATGGGTTAGGGAAAGTCTATGTGAACCAGATCTCACAAACTATTTGGTGGGTATGCTGTTATGGGTTAGAGAAAGTTTATGTGAACCAGATCTCACAAACTACTTGGTGGGTATGCTGTTATGGGTTAGAGAAAGTTTATGTGAACCAGATCTCACAAACTATTTGGTGGGTATGCTGTTATGGGTTAGAGAAAGTTTATGTGAACCAGATCTCACAGACTATTTGGTGGGTATGCTGTTATGGGTTAGAGAAAGTTTATGTGAACCAGATCTCACAGACTATTTTGTGGGTATGCTGTTATGGGTTAGGGAAAGTTTATGTGAACCAGATCTCACAGACTAGGCTACTTGGTGGGTATGCTGTTATGGGTTAGGGAAAGTCTATGTGAACCAGATCTCACAGACTACTTGGTGGGTATGCTGTTATGGGTTAGAGCAAGTTTATGTGAACCAGATCTCACAGACTATTTGGTGGGTATGCTGTTATGGGTTAGGGAAAGTCTATGTGAACCAGATCTCACAGACTATTTGGTGGGTATTCTGTTATGGGTTAGGGAAAGTCTATGTGAACCAGATGTCACAGACTATTTGGTGGGTATGCTGTTATGGGTTAGGGAAAGTCTATGTGAACCAGATCTCACAGACTATTTGGTGGGTATGCTGTTATGGGTTAGGGAAAGTCTATGTGAACCAGATCTCACAGACTATTTGGTGGGTATGCTGTTATGGGTTAGGGAAAGTCTATGTGAACCAGATCTCACAAACTACTTGGTGGGTATGCTGTTATGGGTTAGGGAAAGACTATGTGAACCAGATCTCACAAACTATTCGGTGGGTATGCTGTTATGGGTTAGAGAAAGTCTATGTGAACCAGATCTCACAAACTACTTGGTGGGTATGCTGTTATGGGTTAGAGAAAGTTTATGTGAACCAGATCTCACAAACTACTTGGTGGGTATACTGTTATGGGTTAGAGAAAGTTTATGTGAACCAGATCTCACAAATTATTTGGTGGGTATGCTGTTATGGGTTAGAGAAAGTTTATGTGAACCAGATCTCACAAACTATTTGGTGGGTATGCTGTTATGGGTTAGAGAAAGTTTATGTGAACCAGATCTCACAAACTACTTGGTGGGTATGCTGTTATGGGTTAGAGAAAGTTTATGTGAACCAGATCTCACAAACTATTAGATCTCACAAACTACTTGGTGGGTATGCTGTTATGGGTTAGAGAAAGTTTATGTGAACCAGATCTCACAAACTACTTGGTGGGTATGCTGTTATGGGTTAGAGAAAGTTTATGTGAACCAGATCTCACAAACTATTTGGTGGGTATGCTGTTATGGGTTAGAGAAAGTTTATGTGAACCAGATCTCACAAACTATTTGGTGGGTATGCTGTTATGGGTTAGGGAAAGTTTATGTGAACCAGATCTCACAAATTATTTGGTGGGTATGCTGTTATGGGTTAGAGAAAGTTTATGTGAACCAGATCTCACAAACTACTTGGTGGGTATGCTGTTATGGGTTAGAGAAAGTTTATGTGAACCAGATCTCACAGACTACTTGGTGGGTATGCTGTTATGGGTTAGAGAAAGTTTATGTGAACCAGATCTCACAAACTACTTGGTGGGTATGCTGTTATGGGTTAGAGAAAGTTTATGTGAACCAGATCTCACAAACTACATGGTGGGTATGCTGTTATGGGTTAGAGAAAGTTTATGTGAACCAGATCTCACAAACTACTTGGTGGGTATGCTGTTATGGGTTAGAGAAAGTTTATGTGAACCAGATCTCACAGACTACTTGGTGGGTATGCTGTTATGGGTTAGGGAAAGTTTATGTGAACCAGATCTCACAGACTACTTGGTGGGTATGCTGTTATGGGTTAGGGAAAGTTTATGTGAACCAGATCTCACAGACTACTTGGTGGGTATGCTGTTATGGGTTAGGGAAAGTCTATGTGAACCAGATCTCACAAACTATTTGGTGGGTATGCTGTTATGGGTTAGGGAAAGTCTATGTGAACCAGATCTCACAAACTATTCGGTGGGTATGCTGTTATGGGTTAGAGAAAGTTTATGTGAACCAGATCTCACAAACTATTAGATCTCACAAACTACTTGGTGGGTATGCTGTTATGGGTTAGAGAAAGTTTATGTGAACCAGATCTCACAAACTATTTGGTGGGTATGCTGTTATGGGTTAGAGAAAGTTTATGTGAACCAGATCTCACAAACTATTCGGTGGGTATGCTGTTATGGGTTAGAGAAAGTTTATGTGAACCAGATCTCACAAACTATTAGATCTCACAAACTATTTGGTGGGTATGCTGTTATGGGTTAGAGAAAGTTTATGTGAACCAGATCTCACAAACTATTTGGTGGGTATGCTGTTATGGGTTAGGGAAAGTTTATGTGAACCAGATCTCACAAACTACTTGGTGGGTATGCTGTTATATGTTAGAGAAAGTTTATGTGAACCAGATCTCACAAACTATTTGGTGGGTATGCTGTTATGGGTTAGAGAAAGTTTATGTGAACCAGATTTCACAAACTATTTGGTGGGTATGCTGTTATGGGTTAGAGAAAGTTTATGTGAACCAGATCTCACAAACTATTTGGTGGGTATGCTGTTATGGGTTAGAGAAAGTTTATGTGAACCAGATCTCACAAACTACTTGGTGGGTATGCTGTTATGGGTTAGAGAAAGTTTATGTGAACCAGATCTCACAAACTACTTGGTGGGTATGCTGTTATGGGTTAGAGAAAGTTTATGTGAACCAGATCTCACAAACTATTTGGGGGGTATGCTGTTATGGGTTAGAGAAAGTTTATGTGAACCAGATCTCACAAACTATTAGATCTCACAAACTACTTGGTGGGTATGCTGTTATAGGTTAGAGAAAGTTTATGTGAACCAGATCTCACAAACTATTTGGTGGGTATGCTGTTATGGGTTAGGGAAAGTCTATGTGAACCAGATCTCACAAACTACTTGGTGGGTATGCTGTTATGGGTTAGGGAAAGTCTATGTGAACCAGATCTCACAAACTACTTGGTGGGTATGCTGTTATGGGTTAGAGAAAGTGTATGTGAACCAGATCTCACAGACTACTTGGTGGGTATGCTGTTATGGGTTAGAGAAAGTTTATGTGAACCAGATCTCACAGACTATTTGGTGGGTATGCTGTTATGGGTTAGGGAAAGTCTTTGTGAACCAGATCTCACAGACTATTTGGTGGGTATGCTGTTATGGGTTAGGGATAGTCTTTGTGAACCAGATCTCACAGACTACGTGGTGGGTATGCTGTTATGGGTTAGGGAAAGTCTATGTGAACCAGATCTCACAGACTACGTGGTGGGTATGCTGTTATGGGTTAGTGAAAGTCTATGTTAACCAGATCTCACAGACTACGTGGTGGGTATGCTGTTATGGGTTAGTGAAAGTCTATGTGAACCAGATCTCACAGACTATTTGGTGGGTATGCTGTTATGGGTTAGGGAAAGTCTATGTGAACCAGATCTCACAGACTATTTGGTGGGTATGCTGTTATGGGTTAGGGAAAGTCTATGTGAACCAGATCTCACAGACTATTTGGTGGGTATGCTGTTATGGGTTAGGGAAAGTCTATGTGAACCAGATCTCACAAACTACTTGGTGGGTATGCTGTTATGGGTTAGGGAAAGTCTATGTGAACCAGATCTCACAAACTATTCGGTGGGTATGCTGTTATGGGTTAGAGAAAGTTGAGTTGCAACCATGTAAGACATAGTAGAGATGCTCTTGTACAAGTATTCGCTTATTCAGTGGCTGGGTACTGTATTGTAAATGGTTGTTGATGAATTATTCTGGTTTTACATTGATATTGTTATACTATACTTTATTTGCCAAAAAACTAAATCTCTCTACAAGGAGGGAAAACCATCCTGTGGTATTAGATGAAAGATATTATCATATTATGATGCATATTAACCTGTATATGTTTATATTGTTCGTGTTTATTGTAATTGATAAAGACTTGCAGTTTTAAGATTTAGGAGTAGAATTTTGCTACTAATTAGTTTAGAAGGAGGATTTGTGTATAATTTTGACTTAGCAGCGTATGTTCCTTTTAATTGATTTAGTAATGGTCAGTTTATTTCCATTATATCTTTCCTGTAATAGATAACCGTAAAAGCAAGCCTATTTATATATTTTCATTAAAAAGGACACTTTCATGCCACTGCTAGGTTCAATGAAAATGTTTCATGATCATGACTGAAATTTTCGCCATGATACAATATTAGTATCTAAGTCAATCATTCCAATTATGAAATACAATAAGGCTTTCCATCGTTTTATAAGAATTGTTGTGCGTTGGTGTGTGTGTGTGTGTGTGTGTGCTCGCGGAGAGAGAGAGAGAGAGAGAGAGAGAGAGAGAGAGAGAGAGAGAGAGAGAGAGAGAGAGAGAGAGAGAGAGAGGTTTAATTGATTAATTATTTAGATTTTTGCGTAATTTACCTTTGAGCACGTGAATGATAATATGAGAAGGGTGAGCATTCGACGGGGCACATGTATAATTTCCCGAATCTGCTGCTCTGACCTCACTTAGGAAAAGAACGCTTAGCCCTCCGTCGTTCTCCACTTTGACCTGTAAATGAAAGGACAAAAAAAATTGTGAATCCGATAAATAGCAGCTAATTAGATAAACGAAATATGTGCTTACGTAGTCTAGTAGGAAAATAGGGGTCCCATGCACTTATTGATACATTTTTAACCTACAATTTTACAATCCCTGAAGTCTGTTCCCATTCCAAAAACTGGGCCGTTTAGCCGTTTCATTTTGTCAGCCATCTTGGATTTCGTAGGACACAAAAGTTTGGGGTTTGGGCAATAAAAAGGACATTTTCTCATACAATGAAATTAGTTGAGGGTACAAATTAGGTATCAATAGATTGGGTATGACCTGTACTTTAATAAGAAAACATGAGTTATTCAGTAAGTGTATTTATGACGTCATCAAAGTCAAAAGGTCACGTTAAAGGGACATTAGCCCTTTTACTCCCAAAGGACGTACTGGTACGTTTCACAAAACTCATCCCTTTACCCCCATGGACGTACCGGTACGTCCTTGCAAAAAAATGCTTTTTAAATTTTTTTTTTTCATATTTTTAATAATTTTTTGAGAAACTTCAGGCATTTTCCAAGAGAATGAGACCAACCTGACCTCTCTATGACGAAAATTAAGGCTGTTAGAGAAATTTGAAAAAAATATACTGCAAAATGTGCTTGAAAAAAAATAACCCCTGTGGGTTAAGGGTTGGAAATTTCCAAATAGCCTGGGGGTAAAAGGCTTAAGTTAAAATGTTTGCCCTTCTTCGGTGTTATCCACCCTGCACCTAAATAAAGGGATCTACTGAATATCTACTTTATTTGGTGGAAAGTGCACATGTGTAGGAAGTTTTTAAAACAAAAGGAATTACTTAGCCAGTGTAATAATAATTCTTTATGAAAAAAAAAATTACGAAAATACTGAGAAAATGTGGTTTAATATTAACTCTACTGTGTGAGTGTGTCCTTTGCATACGAATTGTTTTGCAAATTAGTTCATGCTCTATACATAGTTATTAAAAATTTGCTTCTTACAAGTGAAGGGAATTGTAGCGACCTTCTTAAAAATTAAGAGGAGATGGTGTTAAAGTTCATCAACTGACAGTGTAGTCTTTTTCTGTTACCGGACGTGCAGACCACTGGGATTTTGAATAAAGTGTTTTTGTGTCATATTAGATACTTATTGGCATGTCTATCTGCTTGTAGTTAATTGGTGGTGGATAATTACACCTTTTTCATTTAATGACTAAAATGGACTGACATTTGGGTTGTGGTACTGCACGCTTAATTGTAGCAATTGGTGGTGGCTTCACGTCAAAAGCAAAGAAATGATGAACTGATTATGGTTGCAATTTAGAGGAACCCGAGAAGCCACCCCCTGAATGAATTTTACCTGTGAGTTGCATACATCACGGTGAATTCATACCACTTTACAATATCAGATGCCCTCCCCATGAAAATCTTGAGATATTACATGGTCTACGTGAGAAATAGCTACTTCAGCTCTCTGATTCACCCTATTGTATGGAGGCTGTGTGTTGGTTAATTCCAGACAATCATGATGGTGTGAGCTTAGAAATCGCAGGCTATCATCATGGATATTATCAAGCCTTTGCTAAACATCAGGATAGCTTGAAATGTATGGTACCAGACGATGGACCTTCAATAATTCAATCCCCTCATAAACTATCCAAGAAACGCTTTTCCACCAGAATGCATTTTCTGTGAAGAGTTTGAGATGAAAGTTTCCAGAAAAATAGAACGTTGTGTCCAGTTTGCCTCTTTCAAGGGAAAGGCAGCAGTTTGGACTCATAAAATCCCAAGCCATAGAATTAGGCGACAATCGTAAACATCACAAGTTGGTGGGCAAAGACTTGTTTGCAAGAGAGTCTTGTTTCCAAAAGTTCCGTCATAGATCATTCAGGCTGAGACATGCACATAATTATAATTTACGTGATCAAGCCAACAGAAGTATTGAGAACCAGCAAGATGAAAAGCTTAAAGATCATGAAAGCTCGTTTGATGTAATTCTAGGTTTCATAAGTGAAATGGTACTTGGACAAACGTAGGTAGTGCAACTTGGAACACACGCCACCTGTACATCCAAAACTTGAGTACAGTGGATTTCCAAACCAAGATTCCAATAGTTATAAGCTCCAAATCCCACTTCAAAGACGCAAAATTAATGAGTGCATTGCTTATACAAAAGTGTTCCTGGAGATAAGGTATGCATAACCTACAACCTGGTGTACATCACAAACATTTCTGTTTCAGAAGTAGTGACTTAGGTATATAGGCTTGATTCCCAAGATAAGTTCAAGGATGTTGTCTTGCATTTGTATAGTGTTGTTTAGCGAAACTTCAACAATCCACCACCACTTCCTTGGTATCCTATAGCTGATAAGCTGGGTGCAACAGAAGAATACTTCCTAAAGACTCTTATCATGGGTGAAGCAGATGTGGAAAAGTCTGAGAAGAGCCGAAGTCCGGTACTTTTGATAGCTCAGGTGAGTTTTAACTACCACTGTGTTCTAACAACTTTGGAACACTATTACTAGTCAATCAAATTCTACCTAGTTAACTACTTTCTATCATATATCACATATTTAATCCATTTGATTCATTTCCAGTATATCTGCCATGCAGTGAAAAATGGAGATTGCAAGTTACCTAAACACGTCCTCCTCTGCAGTACCATATACCATCTATATGATAGTAAGCAGTTCAATAATATAAATTACTACATAGATTGGGTCATTGTGAGTCATATGATTTTAAGTGGAAATTGAGACAGTACTGCCAGAGGCCCTCACTGCTTCCTCTTCCCTCACTCCCTAAAATGCTACTGGTGAAGACGATGTTTTTCATGTTGAGTGGGACAATTTGAACAAAATAACTATAATCATCCATGATTCAAACGCAGTGAACAGCACTGGGGGGATCATGATACAAGAGCTGAAACCAAATACTGACACTGCCAATTAAAGTTAGAACCTTGCCACTCATGCAACGTAATAAGACTCGTTTGGAAGTTGAAACCCCACCAATATTGTCCCCTTTTCATATTTATGGTTGAGTAGGGCCAAAATTTCCTACAGGAGCTATGTTCAATCCACCCATGAGATGTAATAAGATGTACTCAGAGTGCATCCAAGACTATCGGTTGTGGTTACTCATGTGAGTGGTTAATGGCATAAAAGAAACACAACTGGTCCTTGGATTTGGAGGCTTCATTTCAGCTACTGGCAAAAAAAAAAACATCTCAAAAGTCGACCATTCACTATTTCAACCCTATCAATCAGCCATTCAATGAATATTCTGTCATCAGGGAGTTATTAAAGCGATCAGAAGATGCTACATTAGAGATTGGCCAGAAGTATGTAGGGCCTTTCAACACTGATGTATTACATGGATATATTGACTGGACATAAATGCATTGGTTCAGGCTACTCTGAAATCCTCCTTGAGGCTGGATTTGCTACCAATGATAGCCATATGAGAGTACTAAAAGGGTAGTAGGTGGGCTAGGGCACTAGCCATCCATTGACAAACTACCGCTGGAGTGCTATTGGGTCTTTTGACTGGCCAGACAGTATTTCGTTGGATCCATCTCTCTTGTTACGGCTCATTTTTGCTTTGCCTACACATACGCCAAATAGTCTGGCCTATTTTCTTTCCCCAATTCCTTCTGTCCTCATACACCTGACAACACCAAAATTGCCAAGCAATTCTTCTTTGCTCAAGGGTTAATTACTGAACTATAATTGTTCAGTGGGTAATCTCCTCTCGGTAAGAGTGGAAGATACTCTTTAGCTATGGTAAGCATCTTATCTAGGAGGAGGACACTCCAAAATCAAACCACTGTCCTATAGATTTAGGTATTATCATAGCCTCTGTACCATGATTTTCCACTGTGCTAGTGCAGAGTAACCTTATTAGAGGGTACAGTCAGGGACACTATTCTATTTGATTTCCCTTCCTCTTACTTTTTTAGGTTTTTATCATTTATATATGAAAGATCTATTTTAATATTGTTTCTGTTCTTAACATATTCTATATTAATTGTTCATTACGTCTCCTGTAGTTTATTTATTTCCAGGTTTCCTTTACTCACTGGGCTGCCAGAGAACTTCAAATCATTTACTCATTCCTCATTGGGCTATTTTTCTCTGTTGGAGCCTTTGAGCTTATAGCAACTTGCCTCTCCAATTAGGGTTGTAGCATAACTAGAAATAATAATAATAATAATAATAATAATAATAATAATAATAATAATAATAATAATAATAATAATAACTAGCGGAACCCGT
This sequence comes from Palaemon carinicauda, assembly GCF_036898095.1. Taxonomy (NCBI): domain Eukaryota; kingdom Metazoa; phylum Arthropoda; class Malacostraca; order Decapoda; family Palaemonidae; genus Palaemon; species Palaemon carinicauda. The sequence continues at coordinate 1,126,007 of NC_090738.1, read as the reverse complement.
GTAAATTACAAGGAATGATATTTTCAACACTAATTATCTTGTTCCTAACCTGTTTGAATAAAATGTGATAAGCTTTGACTTGTAAATTTATTTAAAAAAATGAGCAATACATGAAACAATTTACAAAACTTCTTTATATACAATATCTCTAGGGAAGGTAGTTCATCTTCTCTGGCCATGAGTAGAATTATTCTGAGGACAAATTTTCACTCTTACACTGTTCATAGACCTTGTTCTTGAGAAGGCTACATAAAGTTATCCCTGAGTAAAGCAAGGTTGTGGTAGGTAGATCCCAACCGTATCGAAAGTCTGTCCTTGAGCTTTATCAATGGTCATTGAATATGATAGGCGGATGGGAAATTGAGTAATGTCTAGGAAGATTTGAAGCAAAGGGTGATCAGAATTATGAGAAATCTTTTTCAATAAGAACGGATTAGTAGTTAAACGAAAAGGTCCGAGATTAATTTTATAACCTAGGTTATAGAAATTGATAGAGCTCAATTTTTTGTCTAATAGGCCCTATTTAAAAAAGTCAGGTGCTAAAGACATAATTTGGAAAACTATATAAGATGTGCTTTGGTTAAGTAATCAAAATCTAATGTGAATTTGTAAGAGTATACCATGAAATTATTTCCGTTTCTACCATGAAATCATTTCTGTTTTCTTTAGAGCGTGACACACAAAATAGATAACACACACGCCATCGTATTAATATATAGATAATAATAATAATAATAATAATAATAAAAGCTCTATTCTGTCTCAAGATGGCAAATGAAGCAATGGAACAATTGTTGATAGAGTGATTCAAAGAAGAGGAGAATGTAGACATTACTGACCCATTGCCATTGACACATTTACATGTTTGATGTATGGCTATTTCCGACAGAAATCTATTGGCACTGTACGTGGAATCATGTCATAAGGTATTTGATTCTAAAAGATGAGCGACTGACAATGAAATCTAAGATTGACCTCTTCCAATTGCCACTTTGCCAAGACAACCTTATCTCGAACATGAATTGTTTGAACCATCCCCCTCTTATCTACAAGCAAGCAGATATACCAATCTTCTGATCTCTAATGACATATGATCCTGGACAAGGCTGGGAAAGAAATTATGAGGGTGTTTTAGAGTCTGTATGGTCATGCAGGCCAGTACTACCCTTACCTGGAAAAACTTCGTTGAGGAAACTACAAAGCAAATGGAACAGTGTGAAAACGACATTGAGGTAGAACAGAATAATGATTATGAAGAACATATCAGTGATTATGAAGACTAAATATGTAAATAGAGACTTTTGCCCGTCATCTTAAAATTTCAATATTAATCAATTGTGGGACTGTGCATTCTATTGACTCGTGTTACTCGGATCTCTATGTAATATATTCACATATCAATAGTAGAGCAGGTTAAGCAAACCATCGTGCATTTTGTGATACAAGCATGAAATTTAGCATGATTGATGCCTATAGGTCGCTTTTTCAGAAAAAAATGCTAGCCACAAAAAAATTCAATATTGCAGCCATTTTTCAAGAAGGCACGAGACACATCCTCGTTTCATATTTTTGTTAAGAAAACATGGAGTAAATTGTTATATAAACATGAAATCTGGCAATAATATTCTGTGTAGGTCATGTTATCAGTTAAAACTGCTAGCCCTCCAGAAAATTCAATATGGCACCCATTTTTCAAGATGGCCACCAGAAGCATACCCATTTTGTGACTTTGTTAAAAAGCCACAGTGCATACTGTCATATGAACCTGAAATACGGAAATGATGTTCTTTGAAAAGGTTCAGCCACTTATAAGCGTAATAGAAGAAATGAGGAATCCCTTTGCAGAGGAATCTATGGATTTACTTGCACTTGATATGAAGGATATTGCCGATCTTTCAGCAGCACTGCTGGTTGCAATACATCTAGAGAGAGGAAGGGAACAATTTCTAACATTCATGGAAAAGCAACAAGGACTTTTTCAAAAACAGCAAAGATCCAACAGAGAAGTCAGAGACACAACTACTAAAAGATGATTGTAAATTTTTCTCACGCCTTTTCATATCCTGCCAATCCAGACGGTGTGATTTAGCTGAGTTTTTTTAACAGGAGAACCAGTCTTTCACTTCACTGCTCAGCAAACAAGGCAAACTATATGTCCCTAGTAAGTCACATCTCGTTAAAGTCTTGCGAAGCAAGGTAGAGCTTCCAGAAACAAAGCCAGAAACTAGCGCACTCATTGTGGATGGTTTTAGCCGGGTGAATACAGTCACACTCAAAACTCCAAAGATATTTGAAGAATACGCCAAGAAGGACATTCTACCAAAGGTGGAATACTGCAGTAACAATTACAAGAGGACCAATCAAATTTTTTGTCTACCAGCAGTCTAGTCGGAAGTCTGAAGCACGATCAAACTGGGGAAAGGCAATTTCAATTTGAAGCTCTGATAGACCTGATGCTTCATTTCTATTTTCCGTATCAGCATCATTGAATTCTCTACCTTCTGTGCTTCTCCCAACTCCTCTCTCTCATTTTCAATCTTCAATAGATGCTCAAAATATTTTTTCCATCTCCTACACTATCAAATAAGAAAATCATAATTGAGAAAAAGGTGGCTCGATACAAATTGCCGTCAGACCACTATGGTAGTAAGATTTCGTGTACTGGGAAAGTACAGACGAGTGAACCAATCAGGGGCCCAGGAATGGGTGCAATCATGATGATCCAGGGATTTATGAGTAATTGGTTTCTAGGATCTCACTTACATTGGTTGGCCACAGTCTAAGTAATATACCTAGACCATAGATTTGGCTTTATCCACCTTCATATTTTATATATACAGTATATATATATATATATATATATATATATATATATATATATATATATATATATATATGTATATGTATATATATATACATGTATATGTATATATATATATATATATATATATATATATATATATATATATATGTGTCTATATATATATTTATATTTATATATATTGTATATACAATACATAATATATGTATGTATGTATGTATCTATCTATCTATCTATATATATATATATATATATATATATATATATATATATATATATATATATATATATATACTGTATATATAAAATATGAAGGTGGATAAAGCCTTTTGTTATATTTTCATGAGGTAGTGCGGCATGTTTGTGAGAAAATATGCAGTTCTTATATTCGCCACATGTTTTGGAAGGTTCTCAAAAACCCTAATATTAGATTTTATCTTTTTTTGTTTATTTCCGAGAACGGTGGGTGGGCGGAGCAGCTGAGAGAGTTGCCTGAAACCAATGTTCGTCCCCTGAATTTTTATATAGTTGATAACTCTGGCGGTGCTAGAGGTCGGCCTGCAAGCCACGAGAATAATCTTTTAGACTATTCGAGAAGTTACTAAATTCATATATATGCGGCCCCCCAAGGCCTGCATAGTAGCAGTAAACAAAATGCTGTCCTGTGAAAAAGCCAAAATACCCTCTCTCTCTCCAGTGTGTTGGCTCCAAAGTGATTTTGTGCCCCAGCTTATATCGTGCGTAGTGATTTAAAACGTCACTGTAAATTTGGAAGGTGATTTTAAATTTATTGTGTCATGGTGAGTGTTCCCCCTCACCAAAAGGTTCCAAGGACCATTCAATATTTTGGAAAAGATCAGTGTTATCGAAACCCTAGGAAGAAGGAAAAGTCAAACGATAGTACACGTTAACCTACTGGAACCCTACGCAGTGAAAACAAGACTGAAGTTTCACAGGTTTGCTCCAGGAGCGACAAAAGGAATTAAGCCGATTAATTAGAAGTTTCCCTGAAATTGTCTTGGACGTCCTGAAATGAACCAACCTGCCGAAGCATGAGATACACCCAAAAGCAATGAAAAGATCGTTCAAACAACGCACTTATCAACTGTTGCCGTATCACCAAGAAGTCATGGGAAAAGAAGTGGACTATTTGTTACAAAACGGGAAGTCGAACAAAGTTCTAGCCTTTACAGTTCTCCATGCTTGATCGTGAAAAAAAAACGGACATATCTTTCAGGATGTGTACAAACTACTGAAAGTTGAATTCAATGTGGCCGATAATTATCCATTGCCGCCCATCAACCAACTACTCGACAATATCGGACTTGTTAAAAGGCTTTTATCAAATTCCTTTGGAGGACAAAGCAAAATGGTTATTAACCTTTATAACCCTGTTTGGGTTATATCAATACGCTGTTATGCCATTTGGTCTAATGAACACCCCTTCTACTTTTCAACATATGACGGATAACCTTCTAGGATCGATAGAAGGAGTAGGCGTATATCTCGACGATATTATGCTATATTCATCGACCTTTGAAGAACATCTCTGAATCCTGAACAAGGTATTTCAAAAGGTGCGTGGAGCATAAATGACAGGTTACCTGGAAAAGAGCAAATTTGGAAAGCCAAAGGTTCGGTACATGGGATTTGAAGTAGGAAGAAGAATAATCGCCCCGGGAGCCACTAACGTTGAAGGAATAAGGAAAGCATCAACCCCCACAACGAGGAGGCAGTTACAACGTTTTTTAGGGATAGCAGCTTTCTACCGATTTTTTGGTCCAAACTTTTTGGCTAGAGTTGGTCCCTTGACAGATTTGACTATCCCCAAGAAAAGATTTATATGGACCAGCGAGTGCCAGGAATCCAATGACAGGATAAAGGCCATATTAACTTTGAAACCAATACTGCAAGCACCTGATTTCAACAAGAAATTCCTTATCCAAGTGGATGCGTCGGATAATGGGATTGGAGCTGTCTTATTGCAAGAAGATGAGGAAGGAATTCTTCCTCCTGTCTGTTTTATGCCGTCAAAGCTAAAGAAACATCAGCAAGCCTACTCGATAGTTGAAAAGGAACTGCTAGCGTTATTCACAGCAATAAACAAGTTGTAGGTCTATGTGAATCGACTTAAAAATGAAGAGATTACAGTGTATTTGGATCATAATCCTTTAACCTTTGTTAATAAGATGAAAAATAATAATCAAAGGTTAACTAGGTGGTCATTATGTTTGCTGCCATATTGTAATTAGTGTAAAGATAACGTGGTTGCAGATTATTTATCTCGGGCTAAGTCGATGGAATCAGACCGGGAATAGATAATCTGTTTTGGGGGTCTAGTCTAGTGCAAATAATTTATTACTGTATTTTATTTATGTTTTCATATATGCATTGAAGGGATGAATAGCCAGCTCTTAGGATGAGTTCCTCTCTCGTAGGTTTAACTTTGTTATGTAAATTACGTAAGACTTTTGTCATTAATTTATTTGTTTTATTCATTCAAGTCAGTATTTGTGAATTCATGTTATTTTTAAGAATTGAACTTTTATTTCCCGTATTTTGTTATGATGTCTTACGTAATCTGTTTAAGAGTGCTATATGATTCATACAAGATATGAGCAAGGGCTTATGTAAATCTTTTTTTATATTTTTATGAGGTATTGTGTCATGTTTGTGAGAAAATACACAATTCTTATATTTGCCACGTGTTTTGGAAGGTGCTCGAAAACCGTAATGTTAGATTTCATCTTTTTTTTTTATTTCCGAGAACGGTGGGTCGGCGGAGGAGCTGAGAGAGCGAGAGAGTTGCCTGAAATCAATGTTTGTCCCCTGAATTTTTATCTAGTTGATAAGTCTGGCAGCGATAGAGGCCAGCCCCTAAGCCACGAGAATATTCTATTAAAGAAGAGAAACAGCTGTCCTGTGAAAGAGCCAAAATTCCCTCTCTCTCTCTAGTGTGTCCTCTCCAAAGTGATTTTGTGTCCCAGCATATATCGTGCATAGTGAGTTAAAACGTTACTGTATATTTGGCAGGTGATTTTAAATTTATTGTGTTGTGGTGAGCGTTGGTATTGTGTAAATTTTTGTAACTGGCCCTGTGCAAGTATGGAACGTGAAGTATATTTGTATCGTTATAAGGTTAACTATTTTCATTAAATGTCAAGAATAATTAATCGTGTAAAATTCAGTTTTACAGTGAAACAAGTAATTATATAATTTTCAATGTAATTGTTTCTTTGATCTT
>NC_090738.1:1107442-1112442 GCF_036898095.1 Palaemon carinicauda | reverse complement strand
TAATATGTTTGCTGAAGGTAATCATCTGTTCTATAATTTGCAATTTGGTTTTCGTAAAGGCCTTGGAGCATGTGATGCCCTTCTTACAATCTCCAATGCTCTACAGAAATCCCTTGATTGTGGTCAGGAAGTTCGTATGATTGGCCTTGATTTTAGTGCTGCTTTTGACCGTGTTAATCATGAGTGGGTCGTTTCTTTGCATTATTATTGATTTTTTAAGCAATAGATATCAAAGAGTTGTTGTTGATGGGCACCATAGTGAGTACAGGAATGTGATATCCGGTGTTCCACAGGGTAGTGTTCTTGGCCCATTTCTTTTCATACTATATACACATGACATGTGGTTTGGCCTAGAAAACAAGCTTGTTGCATATGCAGATGATGCTACTCTCTTTGCATCAATTCCATCCCCTGAATGTAGATCTGGTGTAGGTGAATCCCTTAATAGAGATTTAGCTAAAATTAGTACATAGTGCAAATTATGGGGTATGAAGTTGAATCCTAACAAAATTCAAAGTATAATTGTAAGTAGGTCAAGGACGGGGGCTCCTCAACATCCGGATCTCAGTACTGTTAATGTTTCTTTAAATTTGTATGACTCTTAAAATTTTAGGTATGATTCTCGACAGCAAATTTACTTTTGAGAAATACATTAGGTCTGTGTCTTCTTCAATTGCACAAAAAATTGGTTTATTGAGAAAGTCTTACAAGATTTTCGGTGATCAATCTATTCTGAAGAAGTGTTTTAATTCATTCATTCTACCTTGTTTTGAGTATTGTTTTCCTGTCTGGTGTTCAGCTGCTGATTCTCATCTTGATTTGCTGGACAGAAACTTACGGTCTATTAAATTTCTTATTCCTGATCTAGATATTAATCTCTGACCATCCTTTACATTCAGATCTCCCTGGACAATTCTATCCTATTCGTAATACTAGGCAGGCAGTTAATTCTAATAGCCAGGCCTTCTCCATCATGAGGCTCAATACTGCACAGTATTCTAGAAGCTTTATTCCAGCTGTTACCAAGTTGTGAAATGATCTTCCTAATCGGGTAGTTGATTAAGTAGAACTTCAAAAGTTCAAAGTTGGAGCAAATGTTTTTATGTTGACCAGGCTAACATGAGTCTTTTTATTGTTTATATATGACATATCTGTTTTTGACGTTGTTAATAGTTTATATGGGACATAGAATTGAAATCAACCCATCTCCATCATTGTGGCTTATTGGTAAGTTTGTACTTGTCTTTGGATTAATGATAAACTTTGCACATTTAGACGTGTTTTTTTGTATTCAAATAAGCCATATATTATACTCCTCCTAATATCTGGATTCTCTCCATACTTCGGTATCAGAGACCCAAGGGGAAATCAACTAAAAAATAATAGATAATAGATAATACCTCCTTCCAACTTCGTCTGCAGAGTAATAATAATTCGGTCATATGGAAGATTGGATGACAATTTGTTAGTGAAACGAAATATAGCCCAAAAGTGATAAGAGGTTGGAAGAAAAGTAGTATAAATGGGGTGAAAGTCATGAATTGGAAGGACATTGTTATTCAGTAACTATAAGATTGTGGACGCAATATGGGTAGAATAGCGGTGTGCGTAGGGGGCCTTGACATTGCGCTGATGAACATTTCGTGCACAGTAGATTTATGGAAGGAATACTGTTGTCGTGGATTCACTTCACATGTGTTCATCAGCAGTTGAAGGATTAATGTAGCAATGAGCCTCACCTGGTCAAAGAAAACTATCATATTTTTCTTTTTCATTTCGCTCTACCCAACCACATTTGGAATTCATCTCTGCATTTGTGTATCAAAATTCATGATTTACACAAACTTTTGAGTTTTTCTTAAATCTTGAAAAAATATTTAATAGAAGTTACATTTTCATTGTATGTAAAGTTATTTTTTATTTTATATAGCTTATATTTATACCTAAATAAGGTTGTTTTTCATTCATTTTAACAAATGCGTTAGGAGAATGAATAAAAAAAAAAGATATGAAGGAAAAGAAACGATTCACTCAATAAATAGTAAAATTTAGGGAAATGGCTTCTGTTATACATACAATCAAACTGTATGAATCTCATTGCTATAGCTAGGAAATGACCGCCCCACCCCACCGATACCCCAAATGTTGTGGAATGATCTTCCTAATCGGGTGGTTGAATCAGTAGAACTTCAGAAGTTCAAAGTTGGAGCAAATGCTTTTTTGTTGACCAGGCGGACATGAGTCTTTTTATAGTTTATTTATGACATATTTGTTTTTGATGTTGTTAATAGTTTATATGTGACATGTCTGTTTTGACGTTGTTACTTATTTTAGAATGATTTATTATTTGTTCTCTTCATTTATTTATTTCCTTATTTCCTTTCCTCACTGGGCTATTTTTCCCTGTTGGAGCCCCTGGGCTTATAGCATCTTGCTTTTCCAACTAGGGTTGTAGCTTGGATAATAATAATAATAATAATAAAAATAATAATAATAATAATAATGAGGTGTTCTATGGGTCTAAGATACATTGCCAGAGCAAATTTGAGATTGTAGAGTATTTCTAGCCTATATGAAAATATCAAAATGACAAGTAGTGTTACATACATCCCAATTCGGCATAATTAAGTCGCAATCAAATCTTATCTCTCCTTACAGCCGAGTTGGCTAAATATCTTTTTACTCTTATTTCTTATTTCTATGTCATAGACACGAATTCTTGGCTGAGCGGAGATTTTTATCACTAAACAGATTTCCCTCTCGATTTGAGATCCCTTGACAGAGAAAATTTGATATTAAGAGTACTTGTGGCTTATTTGAAAAGTGGTAGTTATAAAACTATCATAAAACTGCCAAGTGTACATACATACCAATTAGCTTTAATGGTGAAAATTGGTTAATCTCGACACTAAGTACAAATTGGTAAATCGACAGGATTAAATACAGCTGAATAGGAATCAACCATTATCTGTCTTTGGAGCAGAATAGCGTAAATGTCTAATGTCTACTGTCATAGGTTTGAAAACTTGTCTTGGCAGAAACACTTATCACTTATCACTTGTCCCTATGCAACTGAGATCCCACGGCAGAGCTATTCAGTATTAAGGAATATAGCCCAATGAGGAGATGATATAAGGAAATGAATTAACTATAAGAAAAGTAATGAATGATAATTATAAAATATTTTAAGATTAGCAGCAGCATTAAAATAGATCTGTATTATACAAACTATGAAGAGAGACTTATGCCAGCCTATACGCTGCAAGTTGCAATTGTCGGATTAGGAAGATCATTCCATAATTTGGTTACATTTCTATTGAAAATACAGACTACTGTGTAGTATTTAGCTTTATGATGGAGAAGGCTAGACTGTTGGAATAAACTGCACACCTAGTGCTACGTACACGAGGTACAGTCTGGAAGATCTGAATGGAAGGGATGGTCAGAACTACGAAAAATATGCAACATGCGTCATATTAAATGAAAGAGTGGCAGAGATTAATATCTAGATTAGGAATAAGAAATTTAATGGACCATGAGTTTTTAAATAACAAGTTAAGATGAGATTCAGCAGTTGAAGACCAGACGGAAAAACAGTACTCGAAACAAGGCAGGATGAAATAATTAAAAACCTTTCTTCAAAATAGATTTTTCACCGAAAGTCTTAGGAGTTTTTTTATAAATAATTTTCTCTGCAATAGAGGAGGAAACAGACGAAATGTGTTCCCCAAAAGTAAATTTGCAATCAAGAATCACACTCGAATTTTAAAGGATTTGCTTAAAGTTAAACACTATCAATGCAGATATCTGGATTTTGTGGAGCCACTGTCCTCGACCTACTAACAATCATGATTTAAGTTTTGATAGGATTCAACTTCATACCCCGTAATTGGCACCATGCACTAACTTTAGCTAGATCTCTATTAATAGATCCAGCAACCTTAGATGTACATTCAGTCACTTACATACATACATATACCAAGGCACTTCCCCCAATTTTGGGGGGTAGCCAACATCAACAAATGAAACTAAACAAAAAAGGGAACCTCTACTCTCTACGTTCCTCCAGCCTAACAAGGGACTCAACCGAGTTCAGCTTACTTGGGTGTATTTTGTGTTATGTAACTTATCACCTTGCAACCAGCTAATAAGACAAGTGAAGCAGTAATTTAGGCTCTTATCACATACTTTACTCCACATAGACAATAAATTATTTGAAAAGTACCAATTCACAATTCGAACATATCAAAGGTTGGGTGAAGTTAAATGCCTATGTGACTAGACTAAAATATTTAGATGCTACATGTGATTTTCTCGAATTATAAAATATTGTAATTGATCAAGTATTTGCACACTGCCCTGCCAACCTTGAAAATAGTGACCTCTTCTCCTATTGAATTGGTCACTATAAACTATGTTAATCACCAAACAACCAGTACTGGTTTTATTGGAAGTCTGATGGTACGCGACCATTATTCTAAGTGGGTGATGATAGTACCCATAAGGAATAAAAGGAGCAGTACGATATGCCAAGGAATTGAAGACTGGGTATTTCCAGTTATTCCCCGTGTTCCAGTTCGGGTATTGACTGATAACGGCCCTGAGTTTATTTCCCAGGGATTTACCGAGTTGTTGGAGTGGTACAGTATTGTACATGTGAAAACAACTACATACAAACCATTTAGTAATGGTGCAGTGAAGTGGGTGGACTGTACTATTGGCGAGCTACTAAGGGTGATTTCTGGGAAATCTTGGAAATGTGATTGGTACTTATCCAGAGCAGTTCACAGTTATAACCATTCCCACCAAACTGAGATTGCTTTTACTCCAGCTGGGAACATACTGAAGGGTGCTCACAATGTTCATTGTATCCCATTGCTTTCAGCAGAAACGAGAGATCCATGGGCTAAAGGACATCCTTGGTATAAACCATTTAAGGAGGGTTCTCTGGTTCCTAAGAAGGAGCACCTGTTGGGACACCTTCTGTCAAACAAGCTCAT
>NC_090738.1:1094942-1102442 GCF_036898095.1 Palaemon carinicauda | reverse complement strand
TTGCAAGAGGGTCGTAACTCCAAATTCCTGATTTTTCAGGAGACGCATTTGAAAGTTGCTAAGTCCTATGAATTTGATCATGTTTCACAAATCTTCTTAGTGCCATCTCTCGGCCGCTAATTCACCTAGATTTACGACTCTTTTACCAAAAGATGCAGAATCAATTCGGCAATCTTGTACACCATATAACTCAAAACTAGCAAATTTGGAGTTACGACCCTCTTGCAATGAGGTAGCGATATGGTAACACGAGTAGGTTTCATGTGTATTATCAATTTCTCAGTTGCCATTACCATTAACAATCCTCTATGTCATTCTTGACCTGGATTGTTGAATACAACTTCATGTTTTCTATATTTATTGCCCATAATCCTGAATAAATATATTTCATCCTCCATATATTTAGGGCCACATACACGTGTTACTTCTAAAAACAATATAGTGAACTGTGATTCCTTAACCTTATTGTTGCTGCAGAAACGAAAACACAAATGTAGAAATGTTTATGGGGTTTCTGTACAAATCATAATTGAACCCGTTATTTTAACTATGTATATGGCAATCTAGGAAACAGGGCAAAACTGGAATACATTTTCACTGCTCCCAGTAAGGAATATATCATATACAAATTCATAACTAATTTGCTTATCTCACGAGTTTGTACCTTTATGAAACCCTACTTTTGTGACTTTTTGTAACACTCTGCCCATAAAGATATAAAATAGCAATGTAGACTTCATAAAAAATCCTCCCTAACCCACTTATGGAAGGGATCAGCAACTCTTCTGTCTAGATATTCTAACTCTTGTCTTAATGCCTTCATAAAACAATTAATAACTCAACAACTGACCTCCATATCAAAATCTACATTGCATCACATTTATTTATTTCATCATTAACTTTTTCAGTTCATACTGTATATGCCACAGACGACCTTTTTCCTATTTACTTTCAAATTCTCCACATAACTTTCATAATAAATAATCGGTTCAAAAATCTCTTTCGTGTCTACTCCAAGTGGTTCTTTCCCCATCAATCCTTCAGTTATGTTTTACTTGTTCAATTTACGCATTCTCTATTATTATTATTATTACTATCCAAGCTACAACCCTAGTTGGAAAAGCAAGATACTATAAGCCCAGGGGCTCCAACAGGGAAAAATAGCCCAGTGAGGAAAGGAAATAAGGAAATAAATAAATGAAGAGAACAGATTAAGCAACATTATACACATTTAATTTTCACAGTCTCCTTTACCACCTTAAACTTTATGTAAAGGAAGAATCATTACTCTGAACAATTTCTTTAGAACATTTCCTCATCTAGACATACAATATGTTCCTAATCGGGTGGTTGAATCGGTGGAACTTCAAAAGTTCAAAGTTGGAGCAAATGCTTTTTTTGTTGACCAGGCGGACATAGTCTTTTTATAGTTTATTTATGACATATTTGTTTTTTGATGTTGTTGATAGTTTATTATATGACATGTCTGTTTTGACGTTGTTTCTTATTTTAGAATGATTTATTGTTAATTTGTTCTCTTCATTTATTTATTTCCTTATTTCCTTTCCTCACTGGGCTATTTTTCCTTGTTGGAGCCCCTGGGCTTATAGCATCTTGCTTTTCCAACTAGGGTTGTAGCTTGGATAGTAATAATAATAATAATAATAATACTAAGGTAATCACTCACATCAACATGTCACCTTAGCTCAGTGTTTCCCAACCCTGGGGTAATTTACCCCAGTGGGGTAATGGACCCGTATTTTTTGGGTAATCATGTTGTTCTGAAATTGAGTTATTCACATTCCCATAATTATTGCCATAATTCATACACAAGATCTCCATTAAAATGGAAAAGTTTTACATTTGTTTTGGATCCTTAACTATAAGCAGCCAATAGCGGGCTACATGATCCATACAGTTCATCAGGTGGCTGCAAAAAAAACCATCCGATGTTACCGGGTATATGTTCAATGGGGTCATTGATTAGTTGGAAATAACATTTTGGGGTAATCATTTAAAAAAGGTTGGAAAACACTGCCTTAGCTCCTCACTTGTACAATGCCCCACTTTTGGGGTATGATGATAACATTTTCATATAGAAAATATGATTGTTTTAATTAATAATTGAATGAGAGAATCATAGCTTTGCCAGCATCATCTGCTTTCCTGTTTAAATAACCAGTCAGTCATTCCTGATTTTTCTTTTGACCTCAGTATCCATACTTGAATGCTTAATTTGCTCTACCTAGTCATTTTCGTTACTTCCATGAAAACTTTCATCAATCAATATCTCTTTTTTAGTCTTCTTTTTATAGTATCCAGAGTATCATTAGATATCAATGGCTTTCTCCTTGTCCTAATTGTCTACATCAAGCTTTATCAAATATCAGCTTAGGGCAAAATTATATGCCTGTTATATATCATTGTTTGTTTGTTTTTTTGTTTATAACTTGTCCCACCTTATGTGGGGCACGGTCTCTTGTTTTGTTATACCAGTCAGATATAATCCCAATTAGGTACAGTATGCTAGAAACAACTTTTGTAAACAAACCTCTCCTCTTAGCAGAGAAGAGCCACTTGTCCTTGTCCTAAACTTTACAACCAACTGACCGATATATGTTCTTAAAATCACCTAATTCTTCGTTAATTTTCTGGTCGTTTTCTCTTAAAGTCTCTAATACTGCGAATCAATTCCTACGATTAATTGTAAATGTTTCTCTGTACTCCTCTTCTGGTGTGTCAATGAGGAGCTGGTAATCACAACCAATATCTGCAAATCTATAAATTCTTACACTTTCTCAAACGCCTTCTTTCTTTATCAACGGGTATATGAGTCTTTCAGTCGAGAAACATGCCAAGCACCATTTTTAAAAAGTGTCAGAAATCGCGATTGAAAATTGCCAATTTTCAAATTATTTATATCATTATTATTATTATCATTATTATCATTATTATCAATATAGTAATAATAATAATAATTATTATTATTATTATTTTTCAATCGCGATTTCTGACACTTTTTAAAAATGGCGCTTGGCATGTTTCTCGACTGAATGACTCATATGATCTATTTGATTTTTGCAATTTCCACATAGCGAAGTCCATGTATATTTGTGGATTTCCTTGTGCTGGAAAAGAATACCTCCAATAAAAAGATTGTTTGTTGAAAAAAAAAAATTATAAAAAGTGCTCCATTTTCATTTGCAACGCCAAGACCCTCAACACCCATCAAATCCTTTATACCTTGATTATTCCTCCGAAATATAGCATTGAGGTCACCGATCACAATTTTCATATCTCACATTGGGATCTCATCTATTACACTCTGCAGTTCTTCACAGTATTCATCTTTCCTTTCTGCAGGGGCATCATTTGTTAGTGCATAGCATGCTTGTTAAACTTTGTGCATTTAGCTATCCACTGCTCTGATATTATCATACTTTATATATATATATATATATATATATATATATATATATATATATATATATATATATATGATATATATATATATGAGATATATATATATATATATATATATATATATATATATATATATATATATATATATGATATATATATATATATATATATATATATATATATATATATATATATATATATATATATATATATATATATAGATCTCGCCTTGGTCTAAGATTTCTTTACCATTTCCCTTAGAACGTGTTTCACTTAGGGCCAAGATATCCAAACTATATTTCATGAAATTCTTTCTCCACTTGCTGTAATTTCCCAATCTGATTCATGGTTCTGACCTTCAAATTACCAATTTAAAATTTTTCTTTAGCATTCAAAAACTGGGAGATTCTTAGCCCCTCGCTACGCCCGAGACTGTGATCCATTCTGCTCTTTCCAGAGACTGACCAAAATCCATAGAGGATTCATTGGCTAGATTTATCGAAGGATAGCCAGTTAATTGTGATGAGCAGTGCCTATGTAACAAAGGCAAGTGACCCCTGCAAGTTTACACTAATTCCAGTAACCACCCACCCGGCATCAGGAGAATAAGTCGAAAAGACATCTTGTCTATCGCCATAAACCCAATCCGTCACCCTGCTGCCAGTGACTTCTTCGAGATTTAGGAGGCCATTTCCTTCACATACAGTTCTCGTTATTCCACCATGTTGCTCATCCGCTTATATAACCGTTTGCAAACATGGATTTCTAAGATATACCGTCTTGCTACAACAGTGGAGAAAAATAGTATTCCAAATCAACTCAAATGAAAAGGAAAATCGACGAACATAACGACCAGCCTCTATTCAATAGACCGTCAGATACTTACATTCTCCTCTTTAACATAACGGACTTGAAATCTTTCGTCGCTGCTGTACGACTGTGTCCCAACTGTTAAAAGGTGGTAGTCCCTCCTTCGAATCCAAGAAACCTGAAACGGAACAATAATCTCTTAGAACGATTATATCGAAGGAGAATACATTCATATGAACACACAAACACACACACACACACACATATATATATATATATATATATATATATATATATATATATATATATATATATATATATATATATATATATAGATATATATATATATATATATATATATATATATATATATATATATATATATATATATATATATATATATGTATGTATATAGTGTGAGTAACATGAAGATAATGAAAATATTCAGGTATTAATTAATTCCTTACACATTTCCATTCATGGCTAAATTACTTGTGGGGTGTCAGCTGTCATAATTTCCTGCAAGCCACACACGCACAAACGCACACGCACGCACACACACACACACACACACACACACACACACATATATATATATATATATATATATATATATATATGTGTGTGTGTGTGTGTGTGTATATATTATGTGTGTGTGTGTAGGAGCTTAATATAATTCCATAAAAACCGGTTTAGTTGATTAGGTGACATTGATTACTTGTTTAATGCAGACGTTCGGTGAGTGCATGTTGACCCTTTTTTCTGAAAATTTAACATTACTTACTGATTCAAAGTCACGGGTTGTTACTTTTTTCATGGCAACCAGCTTCAAGTGATGATTTTTAGTTCTGTTATGTGGATCAGTAAATTCTATAGGTAGCCATTCGAGATACTACCGCCGGAGAGATATTAGGTCCTTTGACTGGCTAGGGGCGGTACTACATTGGATACCCCTCTGGTTAAGACTCATATACTGTATTCCTTTGCCTACACATACATAGACTAATCTAGCTTAATGTTTACGCAATCTCCTCTTTCCTCAAACACCCGACAGCACTAAGAAAAGAGAAAAAAATGTTCTTCACTCAAGGTGTTATACTACAGCTCTGTCATTGAGTTCTCTTGCTTGCGGGTACACTCAGGCTTAGGCTACTATTGTATGTTTCCTCATTTCCTATCTACAATGGGCTATTTTGCTTGTTGGAGTGATTGGGCATATAGTATGCAGTAGTAATAATAATAATACACATCGTGAATATTTTGTTTCTTCATGCAGAACACCAATTGACATCAAAGATCAGCGAATTCCCGTCTACAACTTCTTAATCTGAATAGGATTGGCTAACGGTAATAGGCCTAACAGACGTGCATAAGAGTTTCATTGGAGGCTTTTGAGATGATATGGCATGTTACAAATCAAGTCTGTTTGTCTAGCAGAGAGTTAACTCGCTACCCCGGTAAGTAATGAGGACCAGGGTCCTCAGGTGCAGTTAAGGGTAGGTGGGTGTGGTTAGTTTAGACAGCTTTCTTGAATTTCACTCGTTCTGTGTCTTACCGCCCCCCCCCCCCCAAAAAAAAAAGCCTGTGATTTTCCATTGCAGCATCACATGCTTGTTGCTCTCAAAATGGGTTCTGTATCTCTGAAACTACCCATTTCTGCAGTGGATATGGGTTTTATTAACAGAGATGTACAACAATTGGTCAAGGGCATGAATCATTGCGCAAATCCAGCAATTTTAAAGGGGGTTAAGAGGGTGAAAACATGACCAAAGCAATTGGGGGCCTAAGGGACGCTGTAATGCAGCTGAAAGCTGACGCAATTTTAAGCATTTTAGAGCTATATTTTCATGTATTTGAAACCAATTTCACCTTAAAATTGAATGTCTTAGGGGAAAATGCACTATGCAAAAAAAAAAAAAAAAAAAAAAAAAAAACCCTTAAAATTGAATGTCTTAGGGGAAAATGCACTATGCAAAATAAAAAAAAAAAAACCTTAAAATTGAATGTCTTGGGGGAAAATGCACAATGCAAAAAAAAAAAAAAAAAAAAAAAAAAAAAAAGGCATCTCGATAAAAAGATATCAAGCATTCAGCAGTAATCTCTATAATTACCTTCGGTACAAGACTACTTTCCCGGAAAAATCTCATTAAATGACGGCTACATCTGAGTTAGTTATATCTGTAATTATTGGATCTTGCACCCTTCCTTCCAACTATTATCCTGAAGCAATTCGCGACCCCTTGAATTGTAATCAGTCTCTCCACTTCTTTCAACTTGATTCATATCAGAAATGCAATCTCTTTGTCTACAGATCATATAGTAATTTTTTACCAAGAGAGAGAGAGAGAGAGAGAGAGAGAGAGAGAGAGAGAGAGAGAGAGATGATTTCACCCTTTCACATCTTTATTACCATTCCTCTTGTAGCAACTATTGAATGGAAGATATTGATTACTTTGTTCAAGTTTCATCAATGCATGAAGGTTTTCGTATAATTCAAGCTTTATTTCATTTCTTCATATTAGAAATTTCTGCGAAGAAAAGCCTGGTTATTATTTCTTTAAATATTTCCCCGTTTTTCCTTTTGATCTTCCTTTCTCCTAATTACTGTACTTTTTTAGGAAAACAACAAAAACCACTATATTAGATACCTAACAAATTAAAATATCAGATTTATTTGAAACATATATTACATTCAGAAAAGGTGGACTCTTTGAACAATTATAGAATTATGGAGTTTTCATGCCACGTAGATTAGTTAATCATATTGTATTTCAATATTACAAATTATATTGAATAAAAATGTCAATCACATTCTTTTACCTCCAATAAAATATTTACAAAAACATACCTCATGTAATTTCTATGAAGGCATTGATGATACTTTAATTGGAAGCACCTTAGTCCTAACTGTATCAAGACTGTCTATCAGTTGTTTCACCCAAACACCATTAAGTTGTGGGGATTTTGGGTGAATCTCAAAGTATGTTGAGTATTCTACAAAGCTTGCAGTCTGACAGGCTGAAGAATTAGGAAGCCTTTGCAACCTAAACCAATACCGAATAATAGAAGACTTTTGGTAAAGGTCTAACGGTAATTCTCCAGCGTCAACAAGGAGCCTTGGAATAGGCGAAATTTTAAAAGCTCCTGTTGCCAATCTGATACCAGTATGGTGTATGGAATCTAAAATATTTAGTCGACCTGGGGTGGCTGAGGAGTATATCTCACACCCATAACTAATTTTTGAAAACATTAAGTCTTTGTATAACT
>NC_090738.1:1067442-1089942 GCF_036898095.1 Palaemon carinicauda | reverse complement strand
CAAAATTCAACTAGAGCAATACGTTTATAAACAATCATTAACCACTATTCCCAATTAGAGCAAATGAGCTATTACAACCTAGAAACATTAAAATGAACCTTATTTAACCACCTCTTTCCTCCACCTTGGACCATAAACAAGACAATAATATGCTCTCATCTTTTTATTTTCGAAAGAAATATAACTACTGTATACTCCGAGTCACCATAAACATGCCTTGGAATATATTCAAAGGAATGGACCTAATTTTGGTATATATAATGATGACTCTAAATCTCTAATAGTCGCTGACTGTGCTGCAGTGTCCTCAGACAAAATTAGTCAGCCCTCATTACCCCGTAAACGTAAAGCATCAGTATTAACATACGAATATCAACCATTATATTAGCAATTGAGATTATTAAAACAAATGAAGCTAGGCCGAACCATAAGTTCAAGAGGTGCCATAGAAACCCTAAAGGGTTACACATCAGAATCAATTTGTATTGAAAATTAAAGAGCTCCAAACTGGTTCTATTCCGGTGATTTAATACAGAAATATGTTGGATTTCTGCCCATGTTGGAGTTTTGAGTGATAGAGAATCTGATGCTGTAGCTAAATCATCAACCGATTTACCAAAACGAGCTCTAAAGCCCCTATTACACTTATCCGGTTTCCTACGGCGCCATCAGTCGCGATGCTTGCATATGGTCAAACCGGAGCGTGTGATTGCAAATCGGTTGTATGAAAGCTCACCCATGTCGGTCCTGGGTGAGCTTTCATACAACCGATTTGCAATCACACGCTCCGGTTTGACCATATGCAAGCATCGCGACTGATGGTGCCGTAGGAAACCGGATAAGTGTAATAGGGGCTTTAAACTACCCGTGAAAGTTCATATAACCCGCTTACAGCATTCCATAGCTGCAAAATGGCAAGCTCACAGGAATAATGAATTTGATGGTAATAACTTGAAATAAATAGGACCAATTTTTTCAAATAGAAATCTTCAGAACAAAAAGAAAGGAAGACTGAAGTAATTTGAGCAAAATTGCGTATAGGTCACACAAAACTGACGCATAGGCAGTTCATGTACACACCTCATGAAACAGCACCTAGGTACAATGAGCATAGACTCCTTTAAGGAAGGACTGGAACGTCCCCTGCTTGAGGTTTTTAACTTGAGTCTGAAAGATTAACTTGAGTCTGGACTAAAATGACTTCTAGAAGGGCTAGAAACACGTTCTCTGGATCAATATAGGGGTTTTTGAGGATGGTGAGTTCAATAGTAACATTTTCAACACCACATGGGGTCATCTTCAAGGTCTAAAGGTCATTTATCAAGGTCAAATTTGTGAATTTTGGTCATTTTTGCTCTTTTTTTGTGTGTAACTCATAAATGGTGAGAGATAGCTGATTATAATACGAGGCAAGTCTGCAGAGCTGTCCGAATTTAATATATATTGTCATATATCGTCCTTCAAGAAAGGACTGGAACGTCCCCTGATCGGGGTTTTTAACTTGAGTCTGAAGCAGGGGACGTTCCAGTCCTTTCTTAAAGGAGTCTATGACAATGAGTGTGACTGCAATTCAGGGTTGCTAGATTATTTTGACTGGATTATCGTACATAAGACTTAAAATTGTCGTATTTGAACCAAAATTATCGTACACAGTTTCCATACAATTATTAAAGAGTTACATGATTGACTTATTTCAAAATATTTTAGTATAATTGTTTAATTAAACACACACATTTATATACCTAAGGTATGTATCGTACATCGTACTGGACCTAAAATAATCGTACATGTACGATAACTATCGTACGAATGGCACCCCTGCTGCAATTTAACCATAAAAGACATTTTCAGAGACTGTAAAGTTTTTAAGAAGAGAAAGAACATAAAAGATTATTGACCTTTTTTTGACTTTAAGAATTTCTCTGTTTTTCAGATTGTCACTTTTTTAAGAAACAGGATTTAGAGATAACATTTAAATTTCTATTTACCAAATGTTTACCTCATAGTTTATTTATTTTTAACCCTTATAGATATATATATATATATATATATATATATATATATATATATACATATATATATATATATATATATATATTATATATATATATATATATATACATATATATATACATATATATATATATATATATATATATATATATATATATATATATATATATATATATATATACATATACATATATACATACATATATATATATATATATATATATATATATATATATATATATATATATATATATATATATATATATATATACTGTATATATATATATATAATATATATTTAACATTAACATAATTATTGCTTCCCATATTTAATTGGGCCAGCTCTATGAGTCAAGCTTTTCTTATTGGGATTCTTAATCTCCTTTCAATAATAATAATAATAATAATAATAATAATAATAATAATAATAATAATAATAATAATAATAAATTCTGCCCATTGTTAGTGTTTAAACATATATTTAATTATCCTTATTCTTGTTCTATCTTCTACTCAATAACCATAGATGCGATCTCTTTAAATCTAGCAATGATGTTTCAAGTAAATACTTACCATGTTCTCCCCCACATTATCAGCAGCACAATGAAGAACCACCGTTGTTCCGACTTGAGACCGTTTTTCTGTGTTATTTTTGACAGTGAACGACGTGAGCAAGGTTGGGAATATGGTCTTGTCCTCGGCAGGACTCACAATCGTAGTCGTTGGCGGGAGAGGACTCGGAAAGTCTGAAAAAAGTAAAGGAATGAAAAATATATGATGGATATTACGAGAGAGAGAGAGAGAGAGAGAGAGAGAGAGAGAGAGAGAGAGAGAGAGAGAGAGAGAGAGAGAGAGAGAGAGAGAGAGGAAAAAAAACGGGGAAAAGATCCCTGTAATGTTGTTATTGAAAACGTTGCAATTTGCATTCCCTTAACTAGATCTATAGTACATACTGTAATGTAATATTTTTTTTGGTTTTCGTGGAAATTTTCTTATAGATTCTTGTCAATATCATTTTTCTTTTTATGAATATGGGATATCCTGATCACATTTTTTTTTTTCTCTCACAAGGGGTTAAGTACTGCACTGTATTCGGTCAGTGGCTACTTTCCTCTTGGTAAGGGTAGAAGGGACTCTTTAGCTATGGTAAGCAGCTCTTCTAGGAGAAGGACACTCCGAAATCAAACCATTGTTCTCAAGTCTTGGGTAGTGCCATAACCTCTGTACCATGGTCTTTCACTGCCTTGGGTTAGAGTTCTCTTGCTTGAGGGTACACTCGGGCACACTGTTCTCTCTTGTTTCTCCTCCTCTTGTTTTGTTAAAGTTTTTATAGTTTATATAAGAAATATTTATTTTAATATTGTTGCTGTTCTTAAAACAATTAATTTTTTTCCTTGTTTCTTTTCCTTACTGGGCTGTTTTCCCTGTTGGAGCCCCTGGGCTTATAGCATTCTGCTTTTCCAACTAGGGTTGCAGCTTAGCAAATAATAATAATAATAATAATAATAATAATAATAATAATAATAATAATAATAATGTTGGTATTTTTTCTGGCGTCATCTTCCTAACATACCAATGTAAGTCAAAGTTGGGCGCCATGACTACGTCTGAAATTTCAAAGTGGCGTAATTTGGTTAAGATATGGCCTATTTAGGTTAATAACGTGTCCATACAAATGTTATCAAACTCATAGAAAATTATTGTATGATCAAAACTAACGTTTTATACACCTGAAATTAAATAAATCCAAATAGCTGCAAAATTATTTTGATTTTATGTTGCCACATATCATATATTGCTATGTGATTCATTATTCCGATTAACATGTCTAATAAAGAACATTCCACGAATCATCATCTTGTATGAGAATTGTTATAAAAACAAACATGTATTTATTTCAATTATTTATTCGAATAATTATCTGCGAATCATTTTGCACCTGACATAAGACGGTTATCTATATTCAGTGTCTCTCTCTCTCTCTCTCTTGAAGTAGAGCTTTTCAAATTATCCACATGATGTTTCCAAGTCATATTCACTCAAGATTCGAATCATCACTATCTGCTGCAACGGCGAGGATTTTACAAGTATTCGGATCACAACTGCAGTTCCGTGAATGGCATGCTGTTCTTATGACTGAACCTCGGCCACTGCATTTACTTTTCATGTATTTGTACCTCACTAATTGTAACAGAGACTCTAGAGCATTGTTTCCCAACCTTTTTTAAATGATTACCCAAAAATTTTATTTCCAACTAATCAATTACCCCATTGAACAGTAACATCGGATGTTTTTTTGCAGCCACCTGATGAACTGTTTGGATCATGTTAAAATTATTGAGTTTTCCTATAAAATAATTATTGCAGATTTTGTGTATGAATTATGGCAATAATTATGGGAATGTGAATAACTCAATTTCAGAACATCTTGATTACCCCAAAAATACGGGTCCATTACCCCAATGGGGTAATTTACCCCAGGGTTGGGAAACACTGCTCTAGAGCAAGCGGTATACTTCTGAGAGTGGGTATGAATTTGCCCAAATGACTCACTGATGGACCATCCAAGTTCTTTAGGAGAATTCACATCAGAAGAAAGTTCCAGTGTTTGCCTCCACATACTACATTGATAGTGTGCCCAACATTTATGCTCTTGGATTGACCCTTGGGTAGGAGGAAGTTATTATGTACCTTGTTGGAATTTGAGGCCTTGAAAATGATACTATCTGAGTTCAGCAGCATTAGCCATCAAACAATTTTTCGGGGATAGTAAGGGCATATTATCTCTTTGCAATGAAGAAATACACGAGGTGATGGTTGTTCTCGTGTTCCAAGCCCACGAACTGCATTAGCATATCTTCATTACATCCCATGAAGATGTTCCACCAAGACGTCTAAAGCTTGCTGCACACTGAGCCCGAACGGACGCGCGCCGAACAGAACCGAAACGTCCGATAGAAATCGAAAGCATGAATTCTTACCTGACTGCGCACACTGGGCCAGAACAGAACGCAACCCGACGCAGTATTCTTTGAAAGATATTTTTTCTGAAGCTTCGGCGGCGGTTCTGTTCTGGCTCAGTGTGCGGCAAGCTTTACTCTTCCCTAAATATATGCCCAGTTGTATCACAACCACTCAGGCTATGGAACCAGAGAAGAGCTGACAAACGATTTTCTCCAAAGAAACGTTCATTTGGCAACAAAAGTATTGTGCATCTATTGTCTCCTGGTTGCCCAAGACAGACTTGTAATGAAAAGCAAGGATCATCACATCTGTATCTGGAGAGCAGATATAGACCCTGCGTTCAAAACCCTGTTACGGATATGCTTCTGCCACTCGGTCATCATGCACGTCTTGTGATAAAAAATATTTAAAGACAAAGTATATTGCTCACCAAGCAGTTCAGTATAATCCACTTGCCATAGAGAATTCCCACTTTGCTTGACAATATATGAGTTGGCCATCAATGCCCGGTATGAAGGATGTAGATCTAATGGTGTGGATAGAAATAATGGTTGGCCTTTCCATTTCAGCAACTTGGCTAAATTTCCCTGAGTGATTGCTTATTTGTGACGCTTCTTTGCCCTTGTACATTTATTTTATTTGTAAATTCTGCATCACATTTTTATATAGCAGACTTCATTCTGCTCTCCATTCTGCTCTACCAGAGCATATTTAGCTTCACCATAAACAGCACTTTCCCCGACACCGTCCAGGAACCGTGTGCAGCTCGATAGAATAGCATTAGAAACTACATTATATGGATCTTTGGACGACTCCCTTTATCGTCCATATTCTGCATTATTTCATGTTTTTTTCCCTTTGTTGTCCACATTCACCAATATTTCACGTTTTCTCCCATTGTCGTCCACATTCTGCAATATTTCACGTTTTCTCCCATTGTTGTCCACATTCTGCAATATTTCACATTTTCTCCCATTGTTGTCCACATTCTGCAATATTTCACGTTTTCTCCCATTGTTGTCCACATTCTGCAATATTTCACGTTTTCTCCCATTGTTGTCCACATTCTGCAATATTTCACGTTTTCTCCCATTGTTGTCCACATTCTGCAATATTTCACGTTTTCTCCCTTTGTTCATATTCTGCATTATTTCAAGTTTTCTCCCTTTGTTGTCCAAATCCTGCAATTTTTCGCGTTTTTTATCTTGGTTGTCCACATTCTGCAATATTTCATGTTTTCCATTTTTTTTTCACATTCTGTAATATTTCATGTTTTCTCCCTTTGTTGTCCATATTCTACAAGATTTCACATTTTCTCTCTTTGTTGTACACATTCTGCAATATTTCACGTTTTCTCCCTTATTTCACGTTTTCTCCCTTTTTTGTCCACATTCTGCCATATTTCACGTTTTCTTAGTACATTCTGCAACATTTCACGTTTTCTCCCATTGTTGTCCACATTCTGCCATATTTCACGTTTTCTCAGTACATTCTGCAATATTTCACGTTTTCTCCCTTTGTAGTCCACATTCTGCAATATTTATTTCACGTTTTCTCAGTATATTCTGTAATATTTCACGTTTTCTCACTTTGTTGTCCACAGTCTGCAATATTTCCCGTTTTCTCCCTTTGTTATCCACATTCTGCAATATTCATTTCAGGTTTTTTCCGTTTGTTGTACATATTCTGCCGTTGTTGTCCACATTCTGCAATATTTATTTCACGTTTTCTCAGTTTGTTGTCCACATTCTTCATTATTTCAAGTTTTCTTCCTTTGTTGTCCACAGTCTGCAATATTTCACGTTTTCTCTTTTCATTGTCCACATTTTGCAATATTTATTTCACGTTTTCTTCGTTTGTTGCACATATTCTGCAATATTTCAGGTTTTCTCCTTTCGTTGTCTATATTCTGCAATATTTCACGTTTTCTAAGTACAGTCTGTAATATTTCATGTTTTCTCCCTTCGTTGTCCACCATTCTGCAATATTTATTTCACGTTTTCTCCGTTTGTTGTACACATTCTGTAATATTTCACGTTTTCTCAATTTGTTGTCCATATTCTACAATATTTCACGTTTTCTAAGTACAGTCTGCAATATTTCATGTTTTCTCCCATTGTTGTCCACCATTCTGCAATATTTATTTCACGTTTTCTCCGTTTGTTGTACACATTCTGTAATATTTCACGTTTTCTCAATTTGTTGTACAATTTCTGCAATATTTGACGTTTTCTCAGTTACTTTAAAACATTCTGCAATATTTCACGTTTTCTTCTTTTGTTGTATACATTCTGCAATAATTCACGTTTTCTCACTTTGTTCCTATTCTGCATTATTTCACATTTCCTTCCTTTGTTGTCCACATTCTGCAATATTTTAGTTTTTTCCCTTGGTTATCCACATACAGCAATATTTCACGTTTTCTCCTTTTGTTGTACATACTGTATTCAGTAATATTTTACGTTTTCTGCGTGTTGTCGACATTCTGCAATATTTCACGTTTTCTCCTTTTGTTGTCCACATTCTGCAATATTTCACGTTTTCTCCTTTTGTTTTCCAACTTCTGCAATATCTAGCTCCATGGTAATAATACATATGAAGTTATATTCCAGATCTTCTGCAGTCGAAATCTTTTTATTGATAGTTTGCCATTGTATTTCTAGAAAATCTTCTTGACACTGATATAGAATGACTAATAATTATTTGGTGGTTATTATGATGATGACCAAGTAGAATGGTTACAACTGTATAGTAATCTGTTCTTGTTTAGTAGCAAGTCTCACTTTAGCAGTCCTCTAGAGAAGTTCTCTTCAAATCAGAGGATACAAGTGAAATCTTGATAAGAAAGCTTAGCATATTTCCAAGCGATAATTGTAGAGTTGAAGGATATGATATGCAAAAGCTGAATGTAGTTATAATTCCTCTAATCACTGACCATAACTCACTCTCTCTCTCTCTCTCTCTCTCTCTCTCTCTCTCTCTCTTATTGGCTGTGTGATTTACTGGTGATCCGATTTCATTGAGGTTCTCTTTTTATTTCCAACCCCCCCCCCCCCTCTCTCTCTCTCTCTCTCTCTCTCTCTCTCTCTCTCTCTCTCTCTTATTGGCTGTGTGATTTACTGGTGATCCGATTTCATTGAGGTTCTCTTTTTATTTCCAACCCCCCCCCCCTCTCTCTCTCTCTCACACACACTTATTGGCTGTGTGATATACTGGTGATCCGATTTCACTGAGGATCTCTATTTATTTCCAACCCGCCCCCTTCCTCTCTCTCTCTCTCTCTCTCCTCTCTCTCTCTCTCTCTCTCTCCTCTCTCTCTCTCTCTCTCTCTCTCTCTCTCTCTCTCTCTATTGTTTTGGGAAGAACTATTTATTAGGAATACGATACTTTTGGTAACCATAAAGAATAAACAGCTTTTTTTACTGAGCATTTCCACATTTATACTAAAAAACCAGAGCATATTCGTAAAAAAAAAACGTGTCACATTTAAAATGAAGTCAATTAGATATCATGAGTATGATCATGAGGATTACCGCAATGAAAACAAGTAACTAGTAAATGTTGGAAACCTATCTCAAAGGTCAAAGGAGCGTTGAGCGCTATATTTTAACGGAGAGCGACAGAAGCAAGATGGCGTCATAAAATGAGTTGACCAGACTCTCTATATACTGTATATCTTACGGCTCCGGCGAGACCCCTATCGGCTAATAGATAGCACTACGAGTAGACTGCCAACATCTTCAAGATGAAAGGCTGGGCAGTGGCTGGCATGATGATCAATGTAAATAAACGTCCCATAAACAATTTCTCGTAAAATATGTAAAAAATTTACCAAGCTTCTATTTTGATATGTTAGGTGAATAAATAAAATCTAAATATTATTATTCATAATCTATATATATATATATATATATAGACGTTTATATACACACACACACATATATATATATATATATATACATACATATATATATATATATATATATGTATATATATAGAAATTTATACACATATATATATGTATATATGTATATATATATAGAAATTTATATCCATATATATATATGTGTATATATATATATATATATATGTGTGTGTGTGTGTGTGTGTGTGCTACCTAAATATTTGTATAGACAGTTTTTAAAGTGCCCAAAATTTTCAGGTAATATGTAAATTGCCCATTCACCTAGTTAATATCGAAATCAGAGATAATTTGCTGCCATTTTCTAAGGTGACTAAAATTATAATATATTTTTTTGACATTTTGACTAACATCGGGTTGTATATTGATAAATATAAATAAACAATAACTTGACTAATGTTTTATATTCTAATATCGTAACGATAAAGTTTGAAATAAAATCTACATGAAAGTATAATGTGATATATATATATATTATATATATATATTTCTACCTCATACTTGGGATGGAACACTGGCCCCTTCTAATGGAAGGCCAGGTCGAAACCAACCATGCCACGATAGGCCATGGTCGATTTCGACCTGGCCTTTCATTAGAAAGGGCCAGCGTTCCATCTCAAATATGAGGTAGAAATTTATTTCTATTCTATGTTGTGTTGATATTTATATATATAAATATATATATATATATGTATATGTATATATATATATATATATATAACGTTTACACACATTCACACACATACAGGTATGTGTATACTGTACACTCACTGTCATTCAACACTTTCCACCACTCCCCCTTTCCTAACTACCACATGGCAGTTTAGGGAGTTTTAAGGATATTGTACTTGGTGAGTAGCGTGCGTTCAGCAAGACAGGAAATATATATATATACATATATATACATACATATATATATATATATATATATGTATATATGTGTGTGTGTATACATATACATGCATATATATATATATATATATATAAATATATATATATATATATATATATAATCAATGAGTTATTTCATAGATTTAATTCATTATTTAAGAGGAAGATAAATGAGCTATATTGATTTCGTGAACATGTAACGAGTTTAAAAGGAGAGATGCACATAAAAGCGATAGGCGAACTAAGCTGTAGGATATTGTTTTTAACTTTGTAATCCAGCATTTGGTTTCCATAAATACCCCACTTCTCATTAACAAAGAGCTGGAGGTGTCGGCAGGAAAAAAAAAGTGAAAACATCGCGAGACAAAACAAGTTGTGCCGACGAGCAGCTAGGTTGTAACTAGGAGACCTGTGAATGCAACTGAACAGTATTTGGTCGGAGGTCGAGTATTTATACAACCCGTTCAAGTCAAGAACTGCATAAAAATTCAAAATCAATGGTGCAGGAAAATACACGGATAGATATGTTATCAGTGAGAGGGGAAAGTTATAATAACAATATACAAAAAAATAAAAAATACTGCTACTATACACGAACGTTTGTGATACACAAGCAGTACATGGCTCCCCCCAATAAAAAAGAAACATGTGAAATAGGGTTCCCAGCTCTTGAAAGGCGTACTGTAGGCGGGTCATCTGGCAGGTGAAATGCAGGTTTTAGTCGATCAATAGATACCCAGTCTTTGGTAGGCATGCTTAAGAGGAATGCTTTCGGAGTACGCCGGATCATGAGGGAAGGGCCAGTGTAAGGGGGCATTAACGGGGGCTTTCTTGGTGTTGCTGCGCAGGAAAACATGCGTTGATGAGTGCAGATCTGTCAATATGTGTTACTTAACTAGGTGCTTCCCACAACGTGACATAGGCGCTGGAGATTGTCGGAGGAGGTTGTAGATGGAAAAAAAATTGGCAGGGATGACCATGCACCATTTCAGCTGCCAAGGCATCCAGGGCATTTTTATGAGTGGTCCTTAGTCCCAGGAGGACCCAAGGAAACTGGGTAAACCAGTTGGAATTCTTGCAGAGGGACATCAAAGCTACTTTGAGGGTACGGTGAAAACGTTCAACCATACCGTTGGCAGCTGGATTTTTGCTGTTGTTTGATGAAGGGTGATACCCAGGAGATTAGCCAATGATATCTACAATTGAGAGGTGAAAGTGGTACCCTTATTGGATGCAATATAATTAAGGATATCAAATCCCACTATCCATCCTGAGAGCAAGGGAGATGTACATAAGGCAGACATTGCATTTTCCATGGGAATGTCTTCAGGCCAACGAGTGGAGCGTTCGATGACGGTAAACAGGTAACAATGTCCTTGTGATGTGGATAGGGGACCTCCAACACTGATGTGAATGTGGGCAAAGCACTGCTAAGGTTCATGAAAGGTGCCCACTCCTGAATCCGTGTGTCGAATTACTTTTGAGGTTTGGCATGAAGGGGGTGGTAATGACATGACAAATGAACTTTGACTTTACTAGCTGTACAGTAGAACGGTGAGAGGGATGTGAAAAGCCATGAGAGGAATCAAAGATCTGTCGGCGCATGGGAGAAGGTATCCACGATCTAGGTCTACCAGTACTGACGTCACAGAGGAGGGTGGCGTTTGAGTCGTTGAGAGGGACGTACTCCTTACGGAGGGATGTGCAAGATGTCCTACATGTTTGGTTGTCTGGATCTTTTCGTTGGGCTTCTACTAAGGCAATGTAATCCAATCCCAGGTGAATGGTTGCCAATGTGCATCTTGACAGGGTATTGACAACAGGATTCAGCCACGGTGGAGAGATCTCAACCTTGACGGTGGAACAGGCGTTGGACTGTCGAAAGAAGGCATGCACAAGAGACATGTGGTCCATGCAAATGATGTACTTTCCAAGAAGTGACGAAAAGGACTGACAGCCCAATGCAACACCAGCTATTCACGGTTAAAGGTAAAGTAGATAGACTCCGCCTTGGACAGTTTTCTGCTGAAGAAGCCAATGAGCAGGGCAAGCCATTGGCCACATGCTCGAGGACTGCCGTAACATTGATGTCACTGGCATCATTGGAGAAAAGGAGAGGTTCATGTGGCACAGGAATGGGCGGTTGATAAGGCATTCTTTGCATTGCAGAAGGCCGCTTATTGAAGGGGACCCCACTTTATTTCTTTTGGCTTGCCCTTGAGGGAGTCAAGAGTAGCGGCAATGGCTGGTAGGAAATGGTGATAATAGTTGATCATGGCCAAGAATTCTTGCAATGCTTTGATGGTTGAGGGCGTGGGGAACTTATGAATAGCTGCTACCTTCTCGGGAAGGGGTGGACTCCTTCATGCGTGATGTGGTGCCCTAAAAACGATACTTCGTTGGGCCAAAGGTACACTTGTCATACTGACTACAAGGCCGTTCTGTTATATGGGGTTAAGCACCATGTGTAGATGACGGAGGTGTTCCTCTTTGGAGGAAGAGAAAACAAATATGTCGTCCACGTAACATGCACAGAAGGGGAGGTCCCCTGAGATGCCATCCATGGGGCGTTGAAAAGTAGCCCCAGAATTATGAAGGCCAAAAGAGGAGTAGTTGAAAGTGTATGTACCAAAGGGGGTGGTAATGATGGTCTTGGGGATGTCTTCTAGGTCCATGGGCATCTGATAATACCCCTTCAGGAGGTCAAGCGTGGAGAAAACCTTCGCTTTGTGCAAGTAGGAAGTCACGTTGGCGATGTTTGGGAGGGGGTAGTGATCAGGTTCTGTCTGCATGTTCAATCAACTGTAAAACCCACATTGATGTAGAGAGCCATCTTTCTTCAGGACATTGTATAAAGGTGACGACCATAGGCTTGAGGCCTTTTGGCAAAGGCCCATATCTTCCATTTCAGCGAACGTTTGTTTAGCAGAGGCCAAACGATACGATGCCAGACATCTGAAACTGGCAAACACCTGGAGGGCCTTTCATCTTGATATGGTGATAAATACCTTGTTTTGCGGGAACCGTGGGCATTGAACGAAGTTATGGACGGAAAACTTCCAGGTAAGATGTAAGGAAGTGGTTGTATGCATCCATGGGTGCGCTGAAGTGGAGAGCAAGGCAGGAGGGGGCGGGTTGGAGAGGCATTGAGGAGTACGAATCCTTGTTGACTAAACGTCAGTAAGCTACGTTAACCAGTAGGTGGAAATGTGAGAGGAAGTCTGCATTGAGGATTGGCAATGTGATGTCAGTAACGAGAAGCTTCCAAATATATTTGGCACTTTCTAACGATAATTTGAGGGTTTCAAAACCGTTGGTGAGTATCGCAGATCCGTTGGGAGCTACCAGGTGGATGTTGGCAGATTTAGACACACTATGTCGCGTCCTGGAGAGTGGTTTTGGCAGAAGAAAATGGTAAGCACCCGTGTCTACCAATAACCGCATGCCCGTACCTACATCATGTAAAAAGAAAAGATTAGTGACAGGTGAGGGCTACGCCACTAGCGATGGCCTACTTACATGCTTTATGGCCACTGACAACCATTCGCACATTTTTTCGCAGCTCCCCCGAATTTGGAGTGGTAATAGAATAACTGCGGCCGATGGGCATCGCTAAGTGGCTGGAAAGGTCAGTGGTTAGGGTCTAAGTAAGAAGTAGTATATGTGGGTGGTGAGCGGCTTTGTCACCGCTGCGGCACATCATGGGGTGGGCGTCCATGTCCTACCGTATTCACGTCAACTTCAGACGAGGTTGAATAGTTGTCCACTTCTTCAGGAGTGGAGATGTAGATGGAGGTCTGGAAGGGGGTGAAGTAGCAGTCCATAAGGGAGTCGTCTTTGGTCATCAGGTCCTTCATGGGCAAACTATCAACATCGGGGATGGTAGCAAGCACAGTTCTGGGTAAGCGCCTTTCCCAAAGTCCACAAAGTAGATTCACTTCACGAGGAGAGCCGTCAGCAGCAAGTTGCAGGCAAGCAATACTGGTCATTTCCCTAAGGGCGAGCAAAGCCTTTTGGTCCCATAATGGTTGTTGAGAGAGCTGAAAAATTTTTGCTATGCGGGCAGCGGTGATGGTTAGTACTGTTCCAGCAGGTATGATATGAGGTTTTTGTACATTATGGGGGTGTCCCCTTGTTTGCACACCCAATCAGAGATTGCCGGGAAAGTATCCCCGGGAATGGTCGCAAGAACATAATATGCTTTAGTGCTTGACTGAGTTACGTCTTTTATGCAAAACTGGACTTCATCACGTTGGAACCAGGTGAACACTTCTCCGCTGGCGAAGGACAGTAGTTTTAGGGGGGTGGAGTTGATAGCAGAGTCAGTGTCTGAGGGCAGCATCATTAAAGAGTAAGGTACGGGAGGTGGCTGAATACCCCAGTGGTCACCAATGTACCAACGAGCAATTAGGTTGTAACTGAGAGAGTCTCGTGAAAGCAACTGAACTGTATTTGGTCAGAGCTGGGGTATTTATACAATCAGTTCCAGTGAAAAATGGCAGAAAATTTCAAACACAATTGTGCAGAAAGGTACATGAATAGACAGGTTATCAGTTAAAGGGGAGAGCGATAACAACAATATACAACAAATAAGAAATACTGTTACAAATGACGAGAGTGTGTAATACATGAGCGGTACAAAGTCGTGAAAATGGTAACACTGATGCATGCCCAATAAACCTCAGAATTCTTTTTTTGTGACACAAGTTCGCTGGAAGCTAAATCACATGATCAAGGTAAGCTGCCATGTTGAAAACACGCCCTATCATCCATCATATAAAAGAAAGGGAAAGAGAACAATTGCTCTATGTCCTGTCCAGCCAGCCTTTCTAAGAAGTTAGGATGTGCAGACCTAGAGGAGCCAGCCTTTATCTTACACTCCTACAGCTACACCTGTCTCACATAGCTCCATGGCTGAACTTACTGTCCTCGAGCACGAGAGGCCTGAGGTGATCGACTGATATCCTGTCTACTACACCTCAAGCTCCTAACAACCAAAATGGCAAACCATATGTCTATCCATCAAGAAAGACATCTAGAGAAGTCTCCAGATTTATTCTCACCAATTCAAATTTCATTATGATATTTTGATGGCATTCAGTGTAAACTTGATTCCGCAGAAATTCAGTAAATTACAAAACTCCACGGTGCTTTTCATACCCGAATTTTCAGTGACAGTTACCATGAATAAACCCATAAGATTATAACTAAGATTTGTGATCAAATTATTTTACTTTGATAACTTTGATGAAAAAAAAATTATCCTGACAAGCTTCAACTCAAAATTAACTAAACGAGGCATCACACATATATCTATCTATGTATCTGTGTATATATATACGTATATATACATACATACATACATACATATATATATATATATATATATATATATATATATATATATATATATATATATATATATATATATATATATATACATACAGGTATATATAACGGATTTTGAGCGAAGCGAAAAATCTATTTTTGGGTGAGATAGCCATGTCGTCCTGATGGAAGGTTCCTAATCGTAGCTTCCAAGGATATTCCCAGAGAATTTACCTTTAGGTCTCCAGAACATTCTCTTAAGGATATCGCATAAATCAGGGGACTTATATCTTGATACGACACATAGCGATCTTCACCCCGAATAGCATTTTCACTTCGAGGGGGAAGAGTGGCAATTTTGGAAGGGGAGCCGTTATCAAGGTTACCCTATTTCCCTTACTACTATTGAGTATCAAGATGGCGGTCATTCCTTGTAGCATGGAGCATGGTGCTACAGATATATTAGTTTCGGGAGGTATTCTGTGAAGGCTTTTTCTATAGAAAAGGAGGGTGGGTCCATCAGGACGACATGGCTATCTCACACAAAAATAGATTTTTGAGCGAAAGCCATGTTGTCCTGATGGAAGTTTACCAGAGAATTACTAGAAAGTATTGTATCTGTGGTTTTCATCGGTGCCTTAACCTTGGGACAATTTTTCTATGGTCAACTGGACCATTGAGACAAATGACGTTACCATTATCCGTCATTACCACTAATCATTGACAATGTTAGTGCTTCCTGCCCCCTAAAGGGAAGAGTCATACTAGACAGTAGAAAATGGGCCTCTAGGTTAGCATATATTGTATGAACAAACACAAGTATCCACCAGATATACAATCGGTCTCACGGTCTGTATATATTGTCGGAACAATATCAGTGTCAACTATATCCATTGATTGTAAGCATACAAGGATATGAGGCTTACTTAAATGAATAAGTAAAAGAACTCTGGCATCTTTAATGTGCAAATACAGGGCGAGAAAGGATGCAATTACATTCTAATTGACATTTATTTCTAATAAATGACTAAATGACTAAATGATGAGTGCCACTCTAAAAGAGAAAAATTTTACTAGATTTTTCCTGTATAATTTCTGTAAATGTTGTATACTATCAACACTGTACTACGTACACACGGCACAAGTGTTATCTGTATAATTCCACACCTGAGATTTTGAAAAGGTATCACACCGGAGGTGTCAACACCTTTTCACCCTAATTGATAGTCCCGATCAATTACCAGTTCATCGCAGTACTAGACGACAGGTTTTAATACACTACCTGCCGCTACCACATAACGCTTCAGTTCATGGACTTGCTTAGCATAGTGTTTGTAGAACACTCAGGATGATTTTCATCCAGTATATGAGCGAAGACACTCAAAGTCCATATACTGAAAAAAGTTCAGTGATGAAGCAATTTTCCTCGGATCATGACCTGCTGGTGTACTGTCAGGATCTGCTCTGCGAATAAAGTAGGTGAGCTTCGGTCTCAGTTGTTTTAGGGATAAGTTTGATCCAGAGGTTTCTCCTTTGAAGAGCTGTCCTCCCCTGAAGTCTGAAGTTCTACAAAGATAGTCCTTTAGACACTCTACTGGACATAGAGAGACATCTTCCTTGTGTTGGAGGTAAGACAACTAGATCACCCTTTTATGTCCAATCATTGCAGGCAAGGCTTCATGGTAGCTTTTTCTACCTCAGTTAGCCATCATATTCCTGACCCAGGGGGGAGTTGCGGACGAGAAGTTGGTGTAAGACGTCTTGTGCCTGGGAGTTACCGGAGTACTGTTAGCTTGTACGAATAACAAGGGACCTCTACTAGAGGACCTCCGATATCCATGGGACAACTGGGACGTCCATGCGTTTCTCCCCTTCTGTCTGATGACTAGACTTATTATTGATATGAAGGCATCCAGAAATCAGTCTATGGCCTTGATAACTCTGCAGTGGCCACCAGCAGAATAGTACCCAGACCTTCTATCCAGAGATATTAGGAAAAGCTCTCATTCCTTTCTCGAATATCTTACACAATCTTACATAGAGATTGACCACAATCAATAGAGTTCCTACGACTTCTTTCCTGGAGGTTATCCACAATATCTCTCAGAGAAGCTTCTCACAGGCAGCAGCAAAAAGTAGTCTATCCTCTAACATTCATGTCATGGAAAGAAGCCTCGCACTGCTCAATATTGCTTTCTTTAGAACACCTTTGTTCTTTTTATTCTTTGGGGAGGAAAGACCCGGCTCAGTCCCGGCCATGATAAACTAATGTACGGTCTTGAGCTTTGTCCTTAGAATGAACAGAGTTATTAATATTCCGCTCAACGGAATTGTGTCCCCTCATAGAAACTGTTGGAAGCCCAACCACCTCCTTGGGACGTAGTTCCTGTTCTGTTCCATGCTCTCGAAAAGGAGTGCTTTTCACCGCTTGTCAGTTAAGTTGGTTTTTCCTGCTAGTTTAGACTTCTGCTAGGAGATTCCGCAAGGGACATGGTCTATTCCTTGACCTAGCCCAGTCAGAGAGATAGGGGA
The DNA here is from genome assembly GCF_036898095.1 of Palaemon carinicauda. NCBI lineage: Eukaryota > Metazoa > Arthropoda > Malacostraca > Decapoda > Palaemonidae > Palaemon > Palaemon carinicauda. Next base: position 1,072,292 of record NC_090738.1, on the reverse strand, counting down.
TAAGTTACACATGACTTCGTCCCTGAGTGCATTGCCAAGGCTCAAAATCCAAGAGCGGACCCTAATTTTACGCCACTCTGAAGGGGATATCTCCTTTACGTGGCAGGTGATGCACACATCGTGTTTTTCATTGGTTCACGAGCATTGGGGCATGTTCTCAGGTAAACAATTGGAGCTCATCCGCTCATCAAACACCTGTCTGTAACCTCTGGCAGGGTTAAGAGGAGAATCCCTAATAGAGGTTTTCAACAGGGATTTACCAGGCCATCGTCTGGGCCAGGCACTCTGACTCTTCTCATCACGAACGCAGACCCAGAACTCTCTTTGTTAAGGGCATAAGCGCACCCCTAATATTCATAGGAAACTTCTCTGTGGCACAGACATAACCAAAATGACCCTGGATATCATCTCCATAGGTCCTGTGGTAATGGCATAACAAGTGATGATAGCTATGGCAGCTCCCTTACAGGGCAAGTAGCAGACAGTCGAGGGCAGTCGTTACCCAGTGTTAGTCTGGGATGAATGTAAAGAATGACTGTTCTTTTCTTCTTTTATCTTTCCTTCTCGTAGGATACAGCATCTGGTCGACTCTGCAAGTTGGCCTACTTCCAACTGCATGTAATACCCTTTTCTCATGTGTAGCCTGAAATATGTTTCATATTTGGTATATTCCCGACCTCCTTGCAAGGAGAAAACGGCAATACCCAGTTTGAGTAGGTGTGCTCTTACTGCAATATTTTTACCGGGGCAAGTCACAGTGACTAGTTTCCACTCATTCACCAAGATTGCTCATGCCATTAGCGCTCTAGCTTATCAGACCGAGAGTTTGCTAGGTGTCGAAGTTACTTCTCTCTCACTCACCCGAGCTCACAGTCGTACCCCAGGTGTATATATATATATATATATATATATATATATATATATATATATATATATATATATATATATATATATATATATACATATATATATATATATGTACATACATACATATATATATATATATATATATATATATATATATATATATATATATATAATGTATATATATATATATATATATATATATATATATATATATATATATATATATATATATATATATATATATATATATATATATTTATATACTGCATATAATTTCTTATATGTTAGTTTTCAGTCTGGTAGTGATAAGTTGTCGTTTTGCTGTGTTCAAATTTTTTTGTTTAAGCATTAAGAAATATATTTTTAAAGTTAGTTTTGAATACTCAAACGGGGAAGAGTTCAGTTGTAGGATTACAAAGGTAAAACGTTTATCTTACAGACTATTTGCTATCAAGATTGAAGTGTGCGAGATTTGTTCTTTGCATCCAGCCACACGGTCCACACCACAGCCACGACCCTATACCTCAGCACTTCTGACTGGACGACTACAGGGCTAGTGCATTCAATAAACGTGAACACCGACCCTTGTGTATGATAGATGATCACAAAATGAAACTGTGACGGGCCGAGAGAGGAGTTGTGAACACAAAGGCAGATTGGAAACGACTGTGTTCACAACTACTCTCTCGGCCCAATCAGAAGGCTGGGTGTTCGTGTCACTCCGGGGTCATTGGGCCGAGAGAGGAGTTGTGAACTGAGTCGTTTCCAATCTGCCTTTGAGTTCACAACTCCTCTCTCGGCCCGTCACAAAACTAATGGTGGACCCCCATGCATGAAACTATTGATTTTACAGTTTTTTTATATATATTTTTTTTTTAATTAGAGGGATTGCCTGGACAGTTTACCAGTCAGATGTTTAAAGCCAGAAATTACCCCAGACTAAAGCTCTCAAAAACTCGTAAACATGTATATGGCTCTCTTTTAACATATATTATGCTTTTGAAAAGTAAAGGCAAACTAGTTGGATCATTTATCAAAAGGTACCATATCCTAGCTGTGTCAACCTCAAAAAGTAATTGTTAAGCAGTATAAAGGTGATGGTAGGTAAGCTATATATTTCTAAATTCATACAAGATTCAGATTCACTCATGTGACATTAATCAGATATATTACTCTGTTTTTTTTTCACATTCTGAAAGCATAAAGTGCCAAAAATGGTCATGTGCAGTTTTCTGAGGTTATTTGCACCAGATGCGGATGTGCAATTGATATTTACAGAAGTTGTGGTCCAGGGAAACTAATTGCTCTTGATACCAATATTATTTAAATTATCTATGTGCTGACTGTTTATCCCTTCTTAGTGGACATCTTTGTTGTCCGAATTTGTGATTGAAGAATTTATTACTATGCCTTACCAGGATATCCAAGAACCCGGTGGTCCTGAAGACATACGGCGATGAGTATGGAGAGGTGTAACACCAGGTAATGTGATATCAAAGGAATGTCCATTAGGCCCTCAAGTGATGGACAATATGGAGTAAATGGTCGACTGTGATGACTCAAGTTTCTACTAGCTTCTTCTATGGTGAGATCTGTGAGGAAAAAAAAATAGTTTCTTTTAGTTTCTAAAGCTTTAGCAGTATTGCCTTCAGTATTGCCTTCATAAAGGAAAGGTAAAGGATGCAACATTGATTAACAAATGGAATAATTGCAGCATAAAAGAAAAATACACTTGGGAGTCAGCTGTCACAGAGCAAACAGAGCAATGTAGTCATTTATACATCAAACATGTATTTTAAGAATACCAACGTCTTATTACCCATCAAGCCAAAACTGACGACTAGAGATGGGATCAGCTGAGAAATAATCACTAACAATTGTTCATCTATGTTCCAGGTAATTATTATGGTTAAAAGAACTTCCTACCAAAGTACCATATCCCAAAAACGGTATATTGTACATGAAAAAAAAATATACTTTTGGTACCTATCCCCTTTTTAGTATCATAAAATATATTTAAAATACATTGTAGAAAGCGAACAGACTATCATTATGATCATCAGCATTACTAATCGACTGCAGAATAAAAGCCTCAGACATGTCCTTCTACTTCTGTTTTTTTATGGTCTTTCTATACCAGTCCACACACAAACATTCTCTTAGTTCATCCATCTACCATCTTCTCTTCCTTTCTCGGCTTCTTTTGCAATCTCTATGGACTCATTCTGCTATTAGTAATGTCCGTAAACTGCCTGTCTTTCTATTTATATTTCCTGCCCATGTCCATTTCTTTTTCTTATATGTAGTTAGATCATCCTTTACTTTATTTTGCTATTGTATCAGTGTTGCTCTTTTTTTCTGTCTCTTAGAGTTATTCCCATTATCATTCTTTTCATAATCTTTAATTTGTTACTAACTTATGTTCTAAGGCTTTACTATGACTCTAAGGTTATTATGCATAAGTCAAAACTCTTCTTTTTAAAGAAAGTGGCATTTCATAATCTCATTTTGTTTACCAAATGCTCTCCATCCATGTTTATCCTTCGTGTCCTGAGAAAACTCTTACTGTCTGTCCAATGTATGCATATTCATTAAATTATTTTTGAGGTTTATCCATAACTCTCATTTGCTGTCTCTGCATTTTCATTAAACATTATCTTTGTTTTACTCATACTCATTTTCAGTCCTACATTTCTGCTTTCTCTATTCAAATCTTTTATCAACCTTTGTAATTCCTTTCATTTTTCACTAAACACTGTTATCTGCAAATCTCAAGTTGTTAATATTAATATTATTATTAATGGTAATGTAAGTGTTAATATTAATTTTAATGTTAAGCTCTACAATTTCCCAATCTGAATTCTTCAAAATTTCTTCTAGGCATGCTATGAATGATTTATGAGAGATAGGGGTCTCCCTGTCTAACTTCTTTCTCAACTGGAATTTTCTCACTATCTTATGTAGTTTTAAGATTACTGTAATTCCTGTATAGATATCTTCAAGTGTTCTAACATAAGATTCATCTACTCCTTGTTCTTGAAGGGCTTTCATTACAGCTGAAGTTTTATCAGAATCGAAAGTTTTTCATAATCTATAAAGGCCATACATAGTGGTTTGTTATACTCTATTGAGTAGAGCCAGATAAACAATAAAAAAAAACACCATTGCAATGTACGGGTGTGTGTGTGAAACACATGTAGTGAAGTACATTTAAAGGGAAACCCTACCTAATTCTAATCATATAATCAAGACATTAAGGATTATTAAAAAAATAATATCAATTAAGAATGTGGAAGATAAATATGTGAAAGGGCACTATCTTTCCCGTCACAGTCATGAAAGAATTGAGCATCTTGCTTGAGAGAATATTTAATAAAGGAAGTGGAATCAAAACGTCATATCGTCTCCTTAGAGGCTCAGCCAAACCAGAAGTGACAAGTGTGGAGGTGGCAGGGGTAACCGCGACCACTTGAAATGTATTGTATATGATGTGGGTGGCCATATCGGACAAGCAGGAAGGTTTCACCCTCTGCAGTTATCTGATGTGGGAGGCCATATCGGACAAGCAGGAAGGTTTCCCCCTCTGCAGTTTCTGCCAAGCAATCTAACAGGTGTTAAAATGATGCAGAGGCTCCCAACGTATTCTTCCAAGACAGTAGACCACATCATTTTCCATCAGATGCGGAAATGTCATGTGATCATTCACTAGTGTCTGCACATGAAGAGCACAGAATACATTGGGGGAGATGTTTCGGAGGAGAGCTTTGTGGCGTTCAAGTAATCCACTCCACAAACATAACATCCTCTTACAAAACATTGGGAAGAGGTAAGCAACCAACTACATATGGATGGTAATTTAAAATAGTGCATCTGCTTTTTTCTGAGTAAACCAACCTATGTATTATAAACCATCCTCATTTATTTACATTAAGCAGTTTTATATATAGTAAATGAATATATATATATATATATATATATATATA
>NC_090738.1:1052442-1064942 GCF_036898095.1 Palaemon carinicauda | reverse complement strand
GGATATCTATACAATGCTATACAATAGTAATATAAGAAATAACTTTGTCAGTAGAAATGATGAAACACTTGAGCCTGTACCAAACGTAGGAGTAGGAAAAGGGGATGTGTGTAGGATGGCGGCCACCTGCATGTATGATAGCGGCCGCCTTATTTTCAACTTTATCGGAAACTTGTATAGAATATTAACTGTTCAGAATGTTATAAATATCCAGGGTAAGTACTTACTATACCGATATACAAAGATTTTGAAAACCATCTAATTCGACGTGAAATTTATAAGTCGAACGAGCTCTGTACCTTGCCACGCAGTTTCTCGCTCCCATACTTCCTAGAATTCCCTATAGATGACGTTCTGATCGAATCAACAGCGCCATAGCGGCGGAATTCTGAATTATTAATCGGCCGCGGCAATTTGAAACGACCCAATGGGACCCCACTTGACCTGGGGATTAACTAGGATTAACTTTTTCACCCAATCATAACTCATTTTTTCTAAAAATTCAAATACGGAAACGGGAGCACCCATCGAGGGTCGGAAATGCTCATTCTTTACCCACGCGGCGCGATGGCAACTAACCAGTGTGTAGATACTTGTGAATCTTTTTTCAATTCAGTCAATCCTAGTATGTTGAGGATTATGAACTTTACAACAAGTGCTGAGTTTACAAAATATTTATATAAAATGGGACTTTTAGGCGACTTTTCCGGCATTTGTGCAAAATGTCATATCGGTGAAATGCGCTACAAGTATGATGGAAAATCGGCGAATAGTGGAAAAGCTAAGTTTTTTTGGCGTTGTTCATATAGTTATTGCCGAAAGAAAAGAAGAAGAAGTTGTCTCTCGGCAGAAAGCCAATACCAGTTGAAAACTCGGACTTCAGTGACTTTGAATAAGTAGGGGGCCGTTGTAGAGGTTACGAATAAACCCGCAAGCTGAACAGGAAATAATGTAAGTACAACCCTCTCCGTTTCTGGTTTGTGTGATCGCGGCCACATGTATGCATGATGTCGGCCGATTAAGAATATGCTTGTGTGTATGAGTGATAGCGGCCACATGTATGCATGATGTCGGCCGATTAAGAATATGCTTGTGTGTATGAGTGATAGCGGCCACATGTATGTATGATGATTTCCGATTAAGAATAGGCAAGTGTAAGGGGGGTCGCAGGGGGGCGGTAGCCCCCCCGTTTAGGTGTTTAAGAATAATTATACGGCTATGTACGGGGGGGGGGCGCAGGGGAGCGTTAGCCCCCCCCGTTAAGGAGAGACACGTGTTGTAGGTAAGGTTAGGTGGGCCCATTCAAGTTAGGCAGTGTTCTATTCTAGAGTTTTGGCAGAACATTCTGTTGTAGAACAACGGCCACGTCTTACGAAGGGTTAGAAAACGGGAAGAAATTCCCGTTCTCTATGTCCGCGAGAGGACCTGGCCGCTGATCTACAAAGAAAGAAAGAAAGAAAAAAAAAACATTGAAAGGCATGAAAAAGGAGTCTCCACCTTACAAGGGTGATTTTTGCCAATTTTTTTTCTTTGCTAAAAGTCTTCCTTTTGCCTATCAGAAGGCCATGATATGTGTAGAATTCATCTCCAGCCTCTATAATGCCCCACATGGTCATCAACGCCCCCCTTATGTTAATAGTAAAAATACGAAATATCATTAGTAATTGTCTAATTTTTATAGTTTATCCCTTAAAAACTGTTCAAAGTCGTTTTCTCATATCAGTGACTTCAAAGAAAATGGGCTTAGGGGTGACTATGATTTTATATCCAATATTTTTGTCATCAGACAAAAATCGTAATTTCTCGTTTTTTCTTTTTCGGGAGAGGGGTGTATTTCTCTGCTTGTCCTGCTCTTATGCCTAAGTAATATAATATTTAGATGTTTTAGGCTATCAAGTGACATAATACCTACAAAAACAAAGAAGGTTTTTTCCCTAAATCAAGATTTTAATTTTTGGTGAATATTTATTTCTAGGTTTCCCACCATCAACGGCTTGGCTTTCACTAAAGTTATTGCTCGTTTTTTTCTTGCTGAGTGCTTATTTACTGTTCGATTTTGATAAAACTTTGTGTGCTTTTTCCAGGTGGATAAACAAACATAATAACAGAGCGAATTTCAATTCAAGACAGTAGTTTCTCACTGGTCACCAAATAACTTTTAAGTCGCTAGCTCCGATTTTCACATTTTTATTCATAAAATCCTTTATTTTCCCTGTAGGATGATAAAACTTACAGAGGATATGCCTTATTATAGTGCTAATAATGCCTGAAAATTAGCGTGTCTTGATTAGTGTATTTTTGGGAAATATATTTTACGATTGGCACCCATTCAGGGTGGAGCCTACCCTAGTACATTAATGGTCTCCTAGTTTCTTCATTATCATGAGCTTTTTTCATGACTATGCTGATTAGAGGCTAGAGGGTTACAAGTATGATTGATTATAATCTACAATAGGGAATTTAATTTTGGTAATAATATTCATTGTGTAATTCATAAAGGGTTTAAATGTGTCACACAAAATTGAAAAAAATTTGGGAGATAAATTGATAACTTTCATGTAAAGGAAAATTCTAACTTATACTATGGAAATACCTGTATCGAAGTGAACGATATTATACGATAAAAATAAAACATTAAATAGGCCTAAGATTATGGGAAGAATCTGAGTGTAATTTTTTTTTTTACTGCGAAAATGGAATTAGATCTAATGACATCAAACCCGTTGCTCATGATAAGGCGGATTTGGATTTATGAATTTGGGCTATATAGCAAGGCACTGGGGCCTGAGGCTATTCAGCGTCCGCGTGCCACTGTGGGAAAACCCCGCAATTGCTCGTAAAAGCAAATAGAAGCAAAGTAACCAACAATAGGTGCTTTGTGCTTACCTTTAAGGAAGATTAAAAACCAATTATATATCTTGAAATAGGGTTTCTTGTTATTTTCCAATATATGTCTTATAAATATTTTTGTTCTTGTACAATTTTTTAATAGCAGATTTCATCTATGCTCCACTGAAAGTGCCTTTATCGTCCTCAATCTAAGAGTGAAGTGGATCCCAAATCAGACGAAGAATTCTGCTCAACGGACATCTGTTCGTTTCACTTTTATTTTTTCTTTGGAAAGTGCTTCCACATGCAGGAAACTTAATGCTGTGAGATACCGGTCATCCCTCTCTCCCTAAAAACAGTCGTTGGGAGAGTGGCAGGCATAGAACCAGAGGCAGCTCTCCTCTAAACCTAACAAAGGAAATTGCGTTCATCCACGCAGACATTTTACCATAGCCAGATTTTCGTATAGTTTTGAGGGTTTCCTTTAGTTCTCACTTCGCGTGTCAGGGTTCTCCCAAAAATCATCGAGAATAAGTGGAAACATGAAGTGAATGGCAGAGGACTTGAATAAAGCTGACTTGTACAGTATAACCTCCTGGAAACATATAATAAGAACGGACACGAAGACAAACGATAAATATAAAAATGGGAAAAGGAAACAAGGGCGCAAAAGACAATAAAAGGCTATGAATAAATTACCGAAATCTTCAGCGAACGAAAAAGTTCTGCTTTCCCTCGCTTCCCTGTAAAACCCCTGAATCAACTATAATTTCTGTTATTTATGCCTTCATTTCTCTCTCTCTCTCTCTCGCTCTCTCTCTCTCTCTCTCTCTCTCTCTCTCTCTCTCTCTCTCTCTCTCTCTCTCTCTCTCTCTCTCTCTCTCTCTCTCTCTCTCGTTCCTCCTTAACATTTTCAACTTTAGCTCTGCCTTTTTCTTTTATTCCCACCGACGTTTTAAACTTGGAAACTTTTTCATTAGGTGTAAAGGCTAAACTCAATATTTTTGTTTTCCATGAAAAATGCTTCGTTCCAAGTCTGTTACCCTCCAAAGTTACGAGAATAGAATTAAGGAACATTCTGGTACGAATTTAGGAAAACCCACGTAAAGAATCCATCTAATTCTTGGTATTTCGAGGAGAGAGAGAGAGAGAGAGAGAGAGAGAGAGAGAGAGAGAGAGAGAGAGAGAGAGAGAGAGAGAGAGAGAGAGAGAGGTAAAATGAAAAAATAACTGAATGAATACACGGAATAAATACAAACACAAGCAAGTAATTGATGATCATATGCACTGCAATATTAAAGAAGATGGAATGATAATGACATAGTATAGTCATCACAATGACTTAAAAAAAGAAATTAGTAGATAAACAAAAGGGGTTAAAATAATTCTGTGCTCAGATTTTCAGTTTGATATAGCTTCCACTATATTCTAGAATTTTGGAAGCATGAGGGAAACATCGCGACTCTTGCAGTATTCGGTATGATTGAAATCTGTTCTGTTGCTTTTCTCACGACCTTCAAGCTGATAGAAATTCCACGCAAATCCATAAAAAATTTCACACACTATTTGTTTTTCTACATTAGTGTAGAGATCTCTTTAACCAGATTATAACAGAGATCCAGACGGGAGTATAACTATAATAGTCCGCGTAGTTATGTAAGCATAGGCTTTCTAGCTGGAATTGGCTGTGTAAATTGATTTTATTGTTTATATTGCTTCATTAGGACCCCAAATACCCTAAAACATGATGGTTCCAGTTTTTCGACCTGGAACATCCCCATTTTTTTGGAGGGGGGTTGGGGTGAAAAGTGCTCACCGGACCAAAATATTGGCAAAATTCTATTTTCACCTACAAAGGTGTTTGGTAGCTCATTTTGTTCGTATTGATGTCCTGATAACAAAAATAACATGGTGGAGTTCTTGGATCATGTTAGTATTCCCATAATTGTCCCCAATATTGTTCTAAGGCATCCATATTAGTATATGGCCCATTGTGCAGGGCGTAGTCGCTGCAGGCTGTGTGGTACCCAGAATTCCATTCACATCATTGTTCACAGACCAAGGTGTTGAGCAAGAGATCAAGATTCATAAATGAAATGGTGGAATTAAAGGTGTAACATAGGATGAGGATGTTCTTGACCGACGGGTGGCCATTATGCCAGTCCTGAGTAGAATTGTAAAATCATTCATAGGTGGCTTCCCTAGGACTAACATATTTAAAAAATAACCCGATCTACAGCATCATCAATTATCAGGTAACACAAATGTACGAATGGCTGTAAATGCCATGAAAATCAAAGCCTCCATACTCCAATATTGTGGAGGTAATCCATTTACTACATGTATAGAACTGAAGTCCATTGCTTCATCAGCTGTCATTCCAAATGATGCTAAGATTGACATACTACAGTTTGCTCTAAAAGGAAACAAGTGTTTGCTTGATTTTATCAATGAGAGACTTCTAGAACTCTATAGGAAGCGTGTGGGACCCCTTCAACGATTGAACCTGAAGACTTGGACAAACTTTATGGTAAAAGTGATAATCTTACTGGGTGACACCATTGTAAAACTAAGAGAGGAGCGACAATTGCTCAGTCGATTTCTTGTCATTCTTGGGTGTCGACCTGGGATTGTTCCTAAATTAGAGTATAGTATAGGATCCCATGAAATGTCAGTGGTGGTAAGGTCTCTCTGCACAAATGATGGGAGTTTATATCTCCCGAATGACGAAGCTTCTCTTATGAACCTAATCAGTGCCATTCACGGGCCCATCAACAAACCTAAGGGAATAGCCATTGTAAAATCTCAACCTCGAAAAGCTATGGTATTTTACATGATGGCAGTGCTGCAGTCCATGAAGAAAACAGTTAGAATGAAATTTCTAGCTGAATTCCTGCATGCTGTTTGCCAGAGACATGAAAACATGACTACAGGCTGCGTTGAAATGAGATGCCTGTTTGATGAGTATACTGATGATGAAAAATCATTGTCATTGAAGTTAAATACTCGGAAAAAGAGAGCTGGAAGTACAGAAGCCAAGTCTTTTACTCCTCATCTAAAATCGAAACTAGTCATGTCAATAGCAGAGCTCTTAGCTGCCTCAAAAACTAAGGTGCTTGTACCTAAATATATACTAGATTACTTCAAAGATAAGCCAATAAATGTGATTGTATCATATGAACACAAAATAGTTGGGGCTAATTTCTCCGAAATACATGGTCATGAAGAAGCAGATATCCTGATTCCCAATCAAGTCCTTGCAATTGCTGCATATGAGGAACCGCATGATATTGCAGTCATATCTCCAGACACAGATGTTTACACTCTGCTCATGGATCTAGTAGCTAATAACCACCTCCAACCCAGGCACACACTTAAATGTCTACTGGAACCAAACGAGGACAACCTGCTATTGATATTGTACAGAATGTTGCTCGCTTAGGAAAGAAAAAATCTCAAGCTCTTATTGGTAGGCTCATTTTAATAAATATAAAAAATCTTGATTTAAAATGATCTTTAGTATCTGTCTCTATACATTACTATCTATTTCTTGAACAAAGTAGATACTCCTAACCCTATTTTAATTTTTTTCTAGGTATACACAACCTCAGGGGTGCTGACTGGGTTTGGAAAGTTTGTGGGAACATTAAAGGCAACATGGGTGAAACGTTTCATCGATTTATGTGAAAATGATGAAATCACCAAAACACTAACGGCCCTTGGAACTATTAAAATAGCTACAATGACTAGTGAAACCTTACCAGAAGTGATAAAATCACTAGAAATCTTCACCTGCAAAGGTTATGGTGACCTTTTTGAGGCTCCAGAAATCCCTGCACTTAGATGGAGACTTTTCAAGACAAAGAACCTAGAGGGAGAAAACCTACCCCTAACCTGACCTGCTCTCCTACAACACATACTCTGAGTGAGCTATGTCTGTACCAGGGATAAGTTAGATACTGTAAACTTGCCAGCACTACCAGATATCACTGAAAATGGGTGGAAAATAGTTTCCAAAAGATACTACTCTATGATAACAACAGAACTCCTTGCTCCTAAAGCTGTCTTAGAACTGACTAAGTATGGATGTAAGAAAGGATGCACATCCAAGCATTGCAGTTGTATGAAGAATGAGTTACCCTGCACACCATTATGCAAATGTTATCATGATGATTGTGATAATAGGGAGAAGTCATTGGAGTGCTATGATGATGATGATGAGGGACATGAGATTTCTTAGAAATCTATTGGAAAATTTATGAATAAATGTTTTGCTGCTAAGCTATTATGTTTCATTTTACATAGGTTTTAAATCAACTTCATATTTTATAATATATGTGTTAAATATTGGTACTAACTAATTTCATTTTCAAGTGAAGAATAACTTTTTTCTATACTTAGAAAAATATATCTACATTGGTGTGAGCGACATTCAATGAGGTAATTATATGTCATTTCATACTATTTCAAGATCCAAAATTGATATATGATGTAGTTATGAGGTAAAAATTAAAGTAAATTCCATAAGGACACCAATTAGAATGAAATGAGCTATCAAACACCATGTAGGCGAAAATTGATTATTGTCGAAAAAATGGTCCACGGTGGCTTTTTTAAGCTTCCGGAAAATGGGAATTGCTAGGCCAGAAAATAGGAACCCCCCCCCTTTTTTTTTTTGAATGGTTGGGGTCCTGATGAAGCAATAACAACAATAAAATAAATTGACAAAACCTTTCCAGCAATAGTAACATCAAAATTCCTATTATAATGATTTTAGGTTATATCTAGCTATTTCTTTTTGGCTATTTTAGCCCATTTTCAGCTCATTTATTGCTCTACGGGTGGTTAATACTGTCATTAAATTAATTATATGATAATTTAGTGTAATCAGGACATTAATACAAACAATATGAGCTATCAACTACCTCTGTACGAGAAAATTGATTTTTCACCCCCCCCCCCATAAAGGGGGGTTCTGGGTCGAAAAATTGGAACCCTCATATTTTTGGATATTTGGGGTCCTAATGAAGCAATGTAAACAATAAAATTTATTTGCACAGCCCATTCACGCAAGATTACATAACTATCCTGACTAGTAGGGGACCTAAGTGACAAGCCAACACTGACATATTTAGTATCACAAACCACAGTTACAACTGACACAGTCATTAATGCAGAAAATACCTTTTTGTTGTTAATATTACCTCCCATAAATGTGAGGCTGGATTTAATCAGAAAATTTTAGGAGTCCTTTTGTGGTTAATAGTGTATATGGTAGTTTTATGCCAACCCTTTATATTTTTCTTATCTTATAAGCAAGAAAAGCTTTCTGTGATCAAGAACAGTTATTTAGTACTGGCACTATACCACTTTTTTCTGCAAAGGCACTCTGCTAGAGGACTAATTTCCTTTTGTCAAATCTCATACTTTTCTTCTTGAAGACCATTTGGGCTTCACTAAATACCTAGTACTGACGAATTAAATAGCATACTAACGTTGGTGAGCCTAACACTCTCTCTATGCTGGTATACGACCGTACATTATCAAACAGCCAGATAGTGATAATAGTATATGCTATACAGTCTATGTCTACCCAGGTGATAAAAGTAGCCATTTCTGATGGGAGGGAACACATCAACAAATGTTCTTGATGTCATAGTAGTTGAATATATCAACTTCTTGACACTCTTGAAAGCAATGGGAATATCAAAAGCGCCAAAGTTTATTTTCTTTCAGCAGAGCAAGATCTTCAAGAGAATCAGGTATTTGGAATATACCAAAAGTCAGCTTTAAACGGATATTTTATTCAGTGACATAACCCCTGAGTAGTGGGCGGCCATTATTTTCATTATAACTTTAAGTCGAGATCTGTCAATGTTTAATTTTATAACTAGACTAAATATAGAACCCTGTTAAAATGTCACAGACTTGGTTTCGTCCAGTCATTCATAATCTTTGTTTGATTTCATTAGTAGTTTAGACTGAGCAGCCTGTCCCTGATGTATCATACTCATGTAAGATTTATATGAAATATCAAGCAGACTTGAATGTGATTTTGCATGATCTTTTTGGGATTTAATTGGTCACAATTGTATATAGTGATGATCCTGCTGTCCTTTTGAAAGAGAATATAGTCAAAATAATGATAGGCGTATCCCTTCTCGGGAGATAAGGTACCGAGTGGAGGACAAACCGTGGTTCAAAGATGATTGTAGTCGTGCTTATTTGGAGAAGCAAGAGACCTATCATCTTTGAAAGGGTAAAATATCAGATTTGACATGGAATAACTATACTCAGTTTAGAGCTTTTGCTCAGAGAGTTTATGCCTCAACTGAAAAGGAGTACAGTTTAACCATAAAAGAAACCCTTTCTGGTACAACCCAGGAGCATAAGAAGTGGACTACCCTTAAATCTGCACTCTCTGGTGTATATGCAACGGTTCCTCCTTTACTTAAACTAGAGGGTTCTGTCATTCACTGTCCATAGGAAAAGGTCACCCTTTTGGCTGATGTGTTTGGCAGTAAGCAGAGTAATGAGAAACTTCAACTTCCTCATTCCTGTTTTCCTGAGGCTGAACAAATTAGTTTAGCTTTTCGATCTTTTGAAATTAAAGCTCTCTTGATGGACCTTGATGCTTATGGAGGTGTAGACCCAAATGGTATTTTTCATTTGTTTTTTATGAAGACTGCATATTTCTTAGCTCCAAAGTTATCTGTTATTTTGCGCAAGTTAGCAAGAAGAGGAGCTTTCAGCACTTGTTGGAGAATTGGTAATGTTACTCCACTATGTAAATATGTTTGTGGTAGCTTAAGTCCAACTAATTACCTCACAATTTCCACAACTCCCATATTATTTGAAAATTTTGAACGTATTTTGGGAAAAAAACTTAATAGGTTTGCTGAAGGCAATAATCTGTTCCCTAGCTTGCAATTTAGTTTTTGTAATGGCCTTGGAGCATGTGATGCCCTTCCTACAATCTCCAATGCTGTACAGAAATCCCTTGGTTGTGGTCAAGAGGTTTGTATGATTGGCCTTGATTTTAGAGCTGCTTTTGACTGTGTTAATCATGAGGCCCTTTTTTCCAAACTAAAACAGTTGGGAGTGGTTGGGTCGTTTCTTAGCATTATTATTTAATTTTCAATTAATAGACTGCAAAGAGTTATTGCTGATGGCCACCATAGTGAGTATAGGAATGTGATATCTCGTATTCCTCAGGTTAGTGTTCTTGGTCCATTAATTTTCATACTATATTCACATAACATGTAGTTTGGTCAAGAAAACAAGCTTGTTGCATATGCAGATGATGCTACTCTCTTTGCATCATTTCCATCTCTTGAATGTAGATCTGGGGTTGCTGAATCCTTTAATACAGATCTAGCTAAAATTAGTGCGTGGTGCAAATTATGGGGTATGAAGTTGAATCCTAACAAAACTCAAACGATGATTTTAAGTAGGTCATGGACAAGTGGTTACTCGTCATCTGTATCTCAGCATTGATAATGTTGCCTTAATTTTGTATGACTTTTAAAATTTTTGGTGTGATTCTCGACAGAAAATTTGCTTTTGAGAAACACATTAGGTCTGTGTCTTCTTCAATTGCCTAAAAAAATGGCTTATTGCGAAAGTCTTTCAAGATTCTTGGTGAACAATCTATTATGATGAAGTGTTTTGATTCTTTCATTCTACCTTGCTTCGAGTATTGTTCTCCTGTCTGGTCTTCAGCTGCTGATTTTCATCTTAATTTGTTGGACAGGAACTTACTGACTATAAAGTTCTTATTCCTGATCTAGATATTGATCTCTGGCACCGTCATTCAATTAGTTCATTACGCATGTTGCATACGATTTTTTATAATTCTGCCCATCCTTTACATTTAGATATTTCCGGACACTTCCATCCTGTTCATAATACTAGGCGTGCAGTTAATTTCAATAGTCCGGCCTTCTCCATCATTAGGCTCAATACTACACAGTTCTCTCGAAGTTTTATTCCAGCTGTGACCAAGTTGTGGAATACTCTTCCCAATCGGTCAGTTGAATCAGTAGAACTTCAAAAGTTCAACTTTGCAGCAAATGGTTTTATGTTGAACAGGCTGACATAAGTCAGCCTGTTCATCACATCTTATATCGTTTATTTATTTCCATATCTCCTTTTCTTATTGGGCTATTTTTCACCGTTAAAGCCCTTGGGCTTATATCATCTTGCTTTTCTAACTAGGGTTATAACTTAGCTAATAATAATAATAATAATAATAATAATAATAATAATAATAATAATAATAAGCGTCACTGCTGCAATGGCAAAAAGCTAAGAACATCTTATAAAATGCTTTGAAATAATGAAAGAAAAATACAGGCCACTGAATGTGCAGAAAAAACTTCATGGATGCAGGTTTGGATGCTTTGAAAATCTCTGTAGATAACAGTCAATCTACTTTTACTAGGACAAATTTTGATTTGTTATCTAGCGAGAAATAGTGCATTCCAAGGTCATTATAAGTGTCAGTGGGGAGCTCAGAGTGATATCTGAGGATGAAAGTATAATGTATATTATTGTGTTGCACTGAAAGAAGAGACTTAAAGGCCCTATATCATGAGAAAACTTAACTTACTAAAACTATCAAAAGTAATATCACTACAAAGTGAGAGAAGGTTATGCCTCTTGGATAGAAATATTTTAATGAAACCCTTCATAGTGATTGCTCTTAAAGATCGGTTTAAAGAAGTTGGTACCCCTCTTAGAAATCAAAGTAACAATTTTTGGGGTTACTAATGAAAAATAAAACAATGGTAATATAACAAGTGAGCGTAAATTCATTGAACTGTTGGGTATATTAATGGTAGTCTACTGATGCATGAAAGCCAGACCCTTATCTGTGGTCGAGAGTGGCATGCAGTGCTGGTAAATGCAGGTGAGTGAAAAGTCCAGTGTGCTTCAAGTATAATATACATGAAATTTTGTTTTTGTTTTATACCGTAGTAACTGATAGGGGAAATTTTCACCAAAGAAGACCACTCTGGCAAGAAAATTAAGTGTGTTGAAGAAAATCAGAGTTTCAGCAGATCTTATCTCTTAGATTTCATTGGAAGGATTTGTCCAGGTGAAAGGATAGAATAGGATCCAGGAAAACATCAAGTTTTTACAATTTTCTTATCTTGAAAAAAAAAATGAAACATATAAAAACAATCTTACGTAATTGAGGAAAAGTAAGTTAAAAACATATGGTATTCAATTTATAATTTTAATGCTAGGACCTCTCCAAAACTAGTGTGACTTTATGTTCATTTACTTCAGGTTGTGGATATCTGAGATCCCTAGTCCATTTACCTGTAAATGGCTATATGCATATACTGTGATAAAAAAAAAAAAGCCATAACTGTTTATAACAAAGGTGGCTCCAAGAGGGTTATCCATAGCCATACCAATAACTCACTCAGACAACTAATCATAAAAAAATACTTGTACTCGCTGTGAATGACACTCATTTTATTTTTTATGGTAAGTTGTTTAAACAACTTGATTATATGACTATGGGTAGTACTCTAGGACCCGCCTTCGCCAATGTTTTAGTGTCATCTTGAAGAATAGTTTTTAAGTCATTGTCCTTTGCTATTCAGACCTATGTTTTATAAACTCTACATAGGTGATATACGTTAGCAAATTTTAAGGAA
>NC_090738.1:997500-1044442 GCF_036898095.1 Palaemon carinicauda | reverse complement strand
GGAGTCCCTGCTCCTCGCTAGCATGCTGTGAAACTGCTGCGGCCTACATAAGCAGTGTGTGAAGGTGAGGAAGTGACTCGTCCTAGGAAGTTGACCTGGAGTTCTTCAGATGGAAATCTATCTAGGGCTCTCCCAATACCACCTCGTCAGGGTATGGGGACATGACAGTATTACACTTAATACTAGGAACACAAGGGAGCACGGTTTACCTGCAGTGGTTCGAGGTCAGCTGTGCAGAGAACCCAGGATGCTGCTTTCTCCAAGGGAGGAGAGGATGAAGAAAAGAATAAGGGCCAGACAGATCTTTTCATTCACGCAGACTAAAACCGGGTAACAATGCCCTCAACCTTCTGCTACTTGTTCATTAAGGAGCCTGAGGTTAGACCAGCTGTTGTGCAGCCACCACAGGGCCGATAGAGAACGTATCAAGCCTCCTGTGTGTCACGTCTTGCAGGTGGTGGGCCGTGAAGGTGGTCTGATGCTTCCACACCCCAGCTTGAAGGACCTGCGTCACTGAATAATTTTTCTTGAAGGCCAGGGACGTAGCTATGCCCCTGACATCATGCGCTCCAGGGCGACGTGACGGAAAAGGGTTAGGTTTCAAGGCCAGATGTATTACCTTGCGAATTCAGGCCGAGATAGTATTCCTGGTGACCCTCCTCTTCGTTTTCCTGGTGCTCACGACCAGGGCTTGCACCCGGGGACGAACTGCAGCTGTTCTTTTAAGATACAACCTCAGACTCCTCACTGGGCACAGTAGGAGATGGTCTGCGTCATCTGTTACAGAACGGAGACTCGAAACCTGGAAAGAGTCGAACCTAGGGTCTGGCACTCCCAGATTCTGAGTCTTGGCAACAAACTCAGGGACGAAGCTGAACGTTACCTCCCCCCATCTCCTTGAATGGGCGATGTCCTATAAGAGACCTGTAAGTTTACTTGTGAACGAAGGTTCTGGAGTGGGAGGTGAGACCTTCCGGACTCACCAGTGGTAGCTTATACACCCCCCCCCTGGAACCCCCCCAAGCGGCGGCGCGAGCCCCAAACCACGCCCCCTTGGGCGGAGTTACCAGGGACGAGCGGGTTGACTCGGCAATGGAAGTCACATTTTTGAAGTTGTAATAGAACAAAAAATAACACAGAAGTGGTTGAGCTTACCTTGGTAGTGCAAGTTATGAAGGAATTACTGTGAAGGTGCAAATTGTTGGACATAAAGGTCTTTTTACTAGTAAATTCAATCTTCTTGTGCTCTCTTGGTTGATATGAATATTGAAAGATTCCAGTTAGTTTTTCTGTGGAATAATAGTGATTGTATGTGTGTGTTCTTGTATATAGCCTACTCTGTTGAATTATGAAGTTGATAGAATATTCCCTCCTAAGTACTGTACATGGTCTCCTCGGCTCACGGGGGAAGGGTTGGAGGGTGACCCAGACTTTGAGTCCGGAAGGTCTCACCTCCCACTCCAGAACCTTCGTTCACAAGTAAACTTACAGTTCTGGAGAGGGAGGTCTCAACCTTCCGGACTCACCAGTGGTAGCTAGGCAGATGCTTCAGGGGGCTTGAAGATGAAGTCCAGCGACCACAGCATCGAAAGCTCCCTGTAAGCCGAGGAGAGCATAGTAAGAGCTGAAGACAGAGTCGCTTCTCCAATTCATTCTGGACATGATTTCTTGTATAGATACTCCATTGTATAGCAGTCTTGATGAAGCTTGACCCCTTATAGAGTGAAAATTCGTTGACTGTTTAGTTGCATTTGGGTCGGCTCTGAAAATGCACTCCCTAAAAAGTTGTCTCATTTTTTGTAGAGACATTATCTTGAAGTGTTCATCTAGCCATATGTGGTCTTTCCTGTCTATGTTTCTTTCCATACAGACTTTGTTTGTGTATTCCAAATAGAAGTTCAATTGTCTGACTGGACATATTTTTGGTCTGTTAGGAAGCTTCCTAAAGCTGATCTCTATTGGCGTGTAGTTGTTCTTTTGGTTTTTGGCCATGAAGGAAGGGTGGTTCCGTAAGACAATGTGTTCTGGGGTGAAGGTGCTCCTGGAAATGCTGAGATTGTTAAATTGATTAGCTCTTAAAGGGCAAGCTAAGGCTACTAGGAACAAGGTTTTCTGTGTCAGTAGTAAGGTAGAGTTATCTCTCGTGGTGTTGAGAAACGAAATTACTTTGTCTAGATCCCAGCCAGGGAACTGGTGAGAATTTCTAGGTTTCCTTCTATTAACTCCCGATATCATTGCTTTGACATATTTGTCCTCTGCAAGACAGTAACCTGGGAAATAGCCTGACAAGATAGGACCTAAAGCTGCTCTGTAGCTCTTCAGGGTGTTGTAAGACAGACCCTTGTCTATAAGGTGATTGAAAAATAAAATAATTGCTAACAGGGGGAATTTGTTGTCTCTTCCATACTCCTTGTGAATGAAACTTTTAAAAATGTTGTATAGGTTTTCATACTTGTGCAAGGAGCTGTCCCTCAAGCTGACAGCAATTTTGGAGCAAACCTCAGGAGGAAAGACGTTAGGGAGCTGATCCTTTAAATTTTGAAGGCGATCAAAGTTGATTGGAGCTTTGCTGAGGGTGAGATACAATCCTTGAGAACTATCTGGTAGTCTTCGATCTTCACAATATATCGTTTGTGCTGCTTCGCGACTGACTTCACTAATGGAATCCATGGTTCCGTCCCCTGCGATATGGTGCAGAAAAGCATATTATTATTACATTCTTTATTGATTTTAAAAGCTACTTTGTGTAGTAAGAATCCTGGTGGAAAGGCATAGAGAGGTGTTGATCCCTTCCAGCTAATCGTAAGTGCATTATTGCTGATGGCTTTTTGGTTTGGAAGAGATGAACAAAACTTTTTGCACTTAGTATTGAAGCCATTTGAGAACAGATCTATTTCCGGGGTGAAATTGAAGTCAGAGCAGATTAAGGAGAATAGACTGTCACTGAGGGAAGTTTCTGTGTGAATGGAACCCAGGTCCCTGGAAAGTGAGTCTGCGATGGTGTTACTTACTCCCCTGATCCATCTGGAATTTATCTGTATGTTGTGATCCTTCATGGTACTAAGTATTTTCCTGACTAGTTCATGGGCTAACTTGTTTCTGATACTACCCTGTTTCCTTAGCCAACAATTAGTAACCTTTGAATCAACATGTATTAAGACTACCTTGTTGTATAACCTTGTGATGAAGTGTTCCAAAGAATAGAAGCAAGCTAATAACTCTCTTACATTGATGTGAAGGGAGGATTCTTCATTTGTCCAAGTTCCATTTATTGAGAGCATATTACCCGCTATTACTAATGCACCTCCCCAACCCTGGTTGGAAGCGTCAGTGAAAAGTTCTGCATCTATCTGTGGTTTTGGAATGTTAATCTCTCTGTACATTTGTCTCTGTTCCCATGGCTTTAGGTATTTTTTGAAGGTGTGGGGAATGATTTTGTACCCTGAATTAAAATAACTGTGGTATCTGTTGAGATATTTAAGATGGAATCTTCCCAAGCTTGTATAGGATGCACTAAAATTTAAAGCTCCGATTAACATTTGATAGGAATGCAGGTCGGATTTAACAGAGTTGGAGAAAGCTTTGGCCAATTCGACACACTTCTCTATGTTTTTCCCACTGGGATTCATAGTTTTCTTAATCATATTGTAATGCACTCCTGAAAATTCAATTTCTGGGCTCGAACCTGTGCCGCCCAGTGAATAAGCTCCATTTAGCACTTATTCTTAGGTAATTTACTGCTAAATATACCAGAGAAAAAATGTAAAGGAGTGCTAGGTTAACTAGCTCGCTCACCTATTGGTGTCGGTATAAAATTGGGCGTATAATCCAGAGGTCCCGCACTATTTAGATTCATCCACGACAGAAACCCCAATAGAGGAGAGCCGTTCAACCTCACTCGGTACTACTAACAATGCATCCGCTCAGAACCCAACTCCTTTTAGCACGACTTGTGCAGTAACCCGCATTTTTGTTGTGCTCTCGTTTTGGATTATTTTCCATTGGATTATGGCTTCTTCGTCGGTTTCCCAGGAGACACCGTCTAAGTTAAGTACCAAGCTTGGTTTTACTGTGTTTTGAGCAACCTAGATCGTTTAATATTTATATTATAGGAGTTTATTCTCTTCGTTCATATCGATCTTGCTTGATTTCACTACAGTTGGTACTCCTGTTTTTGAGAGCTTTTAGTTTCACTCGCGGTGTTACTATGTGTATTATTAAATATTATTTGTTATTGTGAATATTCATAATTTAGCGTTTAGAATCCTCGTGGTTCAATTTTTGGGCCAATATCATTTACGTATCGTTATGGCTGCCGACCTTCGTTGCTAGGCGGCAATGTTATTTTTAAGCCATCAGGTGTGTCTTTTGTGATTTAATTATTATGTTGCATGCCTTGCCCAAAAAATTTCTATGTGTTTATTTATATAATTTTTAACGCTATTATTATTATAATGAATATTTGTGCCATTACTCCGTTTGATCTGTCTGGTTGGGGATCGTCAGTTGGTAGCCCTGCTGCCTCGTATCACGTGATCCTCCCCCATGCTCCCCCTCTCGCTAGGTGGGTGGCTAGGCTTCTCTCCCCCTCTCCCCTAGGGGACCGTTGCCTTCCCTCCTTGTAGAGGGGGTAGTTCAGTGTTTATGGACTTTGTCCTCCGGGTGTCCCGGCGGGTTCGGCTCTGTCTAGTCTGGTTGGCCACCGGTCAACAGAGTTGGATCCCGGTGCACCCTATTTTATACTCACTTATCACACTGGTTTATGTTATATGAAACCCTCTGGGTTCCGTTGGCGGTTCTTATCTACAGTTCCGCCCCCCCTATTTAATTTATAAGTTCCTATGATGATTATATGACAGATCACTACCCCGGAGTTCCTATACGAATTGGTTTTGGATACTTTTATTTCCCGGCCCGGGGCTTAGCCTCGCCCCGGGAAATCAGACACCCTGTGTCTTAAATTTTTGTTGTTGCATCCTTTTTTATACTCCCGGCTCGACCGGAATGGATGGCTATACTTTAGTCTTAAGCTAGACTTTTGTTTAGGCCGGGTCCTACGGACCCGCCCCTACTTAAGAATATTACAGTTAAGCCCTAATCTTGTGTTAGGCTTATGTTAGGCCCGGGTCCTCCGGACTCGCCCCTACTTAAGAATATTACAGTTAAGCTCTAATCTTGTATTAGATCTATGTTAGGCCCGGGTCCTCCGGACCCGCCCCTACTTAAGAGAATTACAGTTTCTCATATACTATTTACTTTAGTCTTAAGTTAGACTTATGTTTAGGCGGGTCCTCCGGACCCGCCCCTACTTAAGAATATTACAGTTAAGCTCTAATCTTGTGTTAGACCTATGTTAGGCCCGGGTCCTCCGGACTCGCCCCTACTTAAGAATATTACAGTTAAGCTCTAATCTTGTATTAGATCTATGTTAGGCCCGGGTCCTCCGGACCCGCCCCTACTTAAGAATATTACAGTTAAGCTCTAATCTTGTGTTAGACCTTTGTTAGGCCCGGGTCCTTCGGACCCGCCCCTACTTAAGAATATTACAGTTAAGCTCTAGTCTTGTATTAGATCTATGTTAGGCTCGGGTCCTCCGGACCCGCCCCTACTTAAGAATATTACAGTTAAGCTCTAATCTTGTGTTAGACCTTTGTTAGGCCCGGGTCCTTCGGACCCGCCCCTACTTAAGAATATTACAGTTAAGCTCTAGTCTTGTATTAGATCTATGTTAGGCCCGGGTCCTCCGGACCCGCCCCTACTTAAGAATATTACAGTTAAGCTCTAATCTTGTGTTAGACCTTTGTTAGGCCCGGGTCCTCCGGACCCGCCCCTACTTAAGGGAATTACAGTTTCTCATATACTATTCTTTTTATAGATGGTGCATTGTCTGACGCCGGCCTGTGCAGCTGTTATGCACCAGCCTTGTGGCCACTCCGTCTGCCGATCTCATGCCCCTTGTGGGGTTCAACTGGAAGACGTTGTGGTATGGCACCCGGATAACTGTGTGATTTGCTTCGACCTCATCACTACCCTTGGATCTGACTCGGTGAGTCCCGTTGGCTATGTTGCCTTCTTATTTTACTATTAGTAAGATCTCTATGGTCTTGAAGGACCATTGGGAGTCTTCCCTTTTATAATTCCCACTATTATTTCAGGCATCCCCGGAGCAAAAGTCTGCGGCTCGGGCCACACTGAAGGTGTGGGTTGGTGGTTTTGCCCGGAATGTGAAGTCTAAGCGACCGTACGTCCTATCTGAGGACTACTGCTCCATGGTTTACCCCAACGCTAAGTCTTCAGCCGCTGTGGCTAGGCATGTGGCAGCTCCCATCATTGCCCACATTGATGCCACCATAACGGGTCTCATCGACCCAGAGCAAGATCCATCGGACGCCCCCGGAGGTCTGGAGGATAATGTTGCCTCCATGAACCTGGACGTCGAACCAATGTTACTAGACGAGCCGGATACAGGTAGGGTGGTAAGTGAGGCAAGTGTTTCCGGCGCTGAGATTCCTATCCTCAGCCCCGCTCTTTCTTCTTCTTCGGATCGCTCTTCTTTTCATGGATTTTCTGGGGACCGTGATTCGTCTCAACGATCATACCCGGTCCCCCCCTAAGGATAAGTCTACATCAAGAACCTTACCCAAAGCTCGCAAGCCCCACAAGACTTCCCATAGCTCTAAACAAGGTACAGACCTGTCATCAAAAGCCTCTGGTTCCTCCTCTAAGTCTCACGACCCGGGAGTTCATTCCGCCCCTCCTGCTGCTAGCCCGGGCCTTTCCGAATCAGCCATGCTTCGCATCGTGTCGGAGATGCAAGCAAAGTTGGTTTCGGAGATGCATTCTAAGATGGACACGATGTTCTCTAACATCGGTCAGAGACTTGGGGCTTTAGAGCAAGGAGCTCCGGAGAGAGTCCAAAGCTCTCTCATCCCGGATGCCTCTAAGCTCCCGCCGTTTGCCAAGAACAACCCTTGGCGTATGGCTCTTCATTCCCCGTTCTCAGACGGAATGTTGACTTTGGAGGGCCTTGGCACTCGTCCTCTAGAGGACTTTGAATTCTTTCCTCCTGGTCTGGCATTTCCATTTCATGGTTATGCCAGGCTTACCGAGGAAGCTTTAGTTCGGTTAGACAAGGTCCCCAAAGAGACGGTCATCTTCCCTAAAGAGCAAGCCCAATCTGTTTGGGCCAGATTTTTGAACGACATCGGCTGCACTAACACCATGCTGACGCCTTATAAAAGCTCTTTTACGATGTTCTTAATGGACAAGAACACCTTGACTCCATGCGTCAATAAGGTGGCAGAGCTTGCCTTCCAATATGCGCTGGAGGAGAAGCCCTTGCCTCCCATCCGAGAGGTGGATCCAATCTCCCTCCTTCTTCCTTCAGGCATTGAGTGTTGGGACAACGTCCATACCACCTTTACCTCTGGCAAGCTAGCAGCAGACTGTGCCTCAGTTTTGTTTAGTGAGAGGCTTCCCCGTCTCCCGGAATCCCTCATTAAACAGGAATATGATTCCCACCTACGTGTGGGCCGTACTCTAAACTTGGCCACATCCACGGAGTCGATAGCCTTGACTTACGATACGGAGAGTATTTTTAAGTCTCTCAACAAGGCTACATTACAGTCTTTATATTATGACCTGTATGACTTCGCTACTGCTAAACGCAGATGTCGCAAGCATGTCCTAGCTGAGGCGACGATTAGGCATGAACCTAATAAGCTCATCCGGTCCTCCTGTTGGGGTTCAAATCTCTTCCCCGAGGATCTCGTAGAGGAAGTCTTGGCGGAGGCCACTAGAGTTAATCAGAGCCTTAAAGCCCGTTGGGGTTTGACCCCGAAACGCAAATATGACCCCGCAAATTATCAAGCCCGGGGTAGGAAGAAGCTTCGTCCATATACCTCCACCCAGTTCAGGCAACAGCAGAGTGGTTCGTCCAACTTCCGGCGGCCTCTTCCCCCATCTCCTGTTGTCCCTGCACGGCCTTCCACCTCTCAGGCTCCTTCGGATGACTATGTCACCGTTCTGCTCCCTAAGAGCCAGCTTTCTGGTGCCTCCTCCACTTCTCCTGCCTTTAACCAGTCTTACGAGGCTCGTAGCTCTTCCCAGAGTTATGGTAGAGGTAGAGGCTACCACCGTGGTTCTAACCAGAACAAAGGCAGGGGAAGAGCCTTTCGCAGAGGAAAGAATTTCCGAGGCGGACGTGGAGGCAACTCCTCAAACCAATACTGAGGTGCAGCAGGTAGGGGGGAGGCTCTATGCCTTCCGCGACAAATGGAGGTTCAGTCCCTGGGCGTTCAGTGTCATCTCCAAGGGACTGGGGTGGAGTTGGATTCAAGGACCTCCTCCTCCGAACAAATTTCGTCAACATTCCACTCCGGACCTGGTCGAATTTGTCCAGGATCTTTTACAAAAGAACGCCATACAAGAAACGAAACACCTGAAGCTTCAAGGTCGGCTGTTCAGTGTCCCGAAGAAGGATTCGGACAAGAGAAGAGTGATTCTAGACCTATCCCTTCTCAACTTGTCCATTCAATGCGACAAGTTTCGAATGCTTACCGTCTCGCAGGTGCGGACCTTACTTCCCCGTGGGGCCGTCACCACCTCTATCGATCTTACAGACGCCTATTATCACGTCCCGATAGCGAGACACTTCCGTCAGTACCTAGGCTTTCGCTTAGGGGACAAAAGTTACTCCTTCAAGGTGATGCCCTTCGGGCTCAACATCGCCCCAAGGATCTTCACAAAGTTAGCAGAAGTCGCTGTTCAGGAACTCAGGAATCAAGGGATTCAAGTAGTAGCCTATCTGGACGACTGGCTCATTTGGTCAGACACCTCCCAAAATTGCCTAAAAGCCACTCACAAAGTCATCCATTATCTTCAATCTCTAGGCTTCCAGATCAACTTCAAGAAGTCCCGTCTTCTTCCAAAATCGAAGTTCCAATGGCTCGGCCTGCAATGGGATCTTATATCTCATACTCTGTGTCTTCCCAGACCCAAGAGGTTAGAGATTGCAAGGAACACCAAACGCTTTCTCAAAGACAAAGTAAGTTCCAGACGACTCCAAGAGAGGATTCTGGGGTCCCTTCAGTTTGCCTCAGTGACGGATCTTCTCCTGAAGGCAAAATTGAAAGATATCAATCGTGTCTGGCGTTCGAGGGCGAACCGGAAGCTCCGGGACAGGAAAGTCCGCCTTCCTCCCATTCTACGGGAAAGACTTCTTCCTTGGACAAGAGCAAACAGTCTGTCAAAGTCAGTTCCCCTTCGATTTCCGCCTCCGAAATTAATCATTCACACGGACGCATCCTTATCAGGTTGGGGCGGCTATTCTCAGCTCAAGAAAGTTCAAGGTCTTTGGACTCCCTTGTTCCGCCAATTTCACATCAATGTGCTAGAGGCCATGGCAGTTCTTCTAACCCTGAAACGTCTCGCTCTTCCCAAGAAACAACACCTTCGTCTGGTCCTCGACAGCGAAGTGGTGGTCCGCTGCCTCAACAGAGGCGGGTCAAAGTCAGGGCCTCTGAACCATGTTCTAGTAGCCATATTCTCCCTAGCAGCCTTGAACCGTTGGCATCTTTCAGCTGTCCACCTGGCGGGAGTCCGGAATGTAGTGGCAGACGCCCTGTCCCGGACCTCCCCTCTAGAATCGGAATGGTCACTCGATCTAAAGTCATTTCGGTGGATTCTCTCTCAGGTTCCCGGTCTCCAAGTGGACCTCTTCGCCACGGAATCCAACCACAAATTGAGAGTATATGTGGCTCCCAATCTAGACCCTCAGGCTTACGCCACAGACGCCATGTCACAGAATTGGGACACCTGGGAAAAGATTTATCTCTTTCCCCCGGTGAATCTTTTGCTGAAAGTTCTAGACAAACTGAGATCCTTCAAAGGACAAGTAGCCTTGGTCGCACCCAACTGGCCCAAGAGCAACTGGTATCCTCTCCTGCGAGAGTTGAGACTATACCCTCACCCGATACCCAATCCGGTTCTGTCTCAGATAGTACAAACACGCGTTGTGTACGCTTTCTCAAACATTCAGAGCGCCCTAACTTTATGGACTTTATGAAGTTTGCGGCTATGCATGGTGCCAATATTGATCCTCAAAACACCTTGTTCCTAGAATCGGATAAACGGGATTCCACCATCCGCCAGTATGACTCTGCAGTTAAAAAGTTGGCAAAATTTTTAATAGACTCAGACGTGAACTGTATGAACTTGAACCTTACAGTCACTTTCTTTAGATCGTTATTAGAATCAGGTCTGGCAGCCAATACTATCACCACTATTAAATCGGCTCTGAAAAAGATCTTCCTAGTGGGTTTTAACATAGACTTAACCGACTCTTTGTTAGCTTCAATTCCGAAAGCTTGTGCCAGACTGAAACCGGTTACTCGTCCTACCCCGGTGACCTGGTTCCTTAATGACATACTCAAATTGGCTTCTGATACCATTAACAGTTCTTGTGATTACATTCCCCTTCTCAGGAAAACACTTTTCCTGGTGAGCTTGGCTTCCGGGGCAAGAATTTCTGAATTGGCAGCCTTGTCGAGAGACCCGGGTCATATTGACTTCCTGCCTTCGGGAGAGGTCCTTCTTTCTCCTAACAAATTCTTTTTGGCTAAGAACGAAGACCCTCAAAACAGATGGTCCTCCTGGAAAATTGTTCCCCTCACGCAAGATCCATCTCTGTGCCCTGTTACTACTCTTAGGTCTTATTTATCCCGGACCTCCTCTAACTCCTCGGGGCCTCTATTCGTTAGAGAACAAGGCAGTACCATTACTATTAAAGGGATCAGGCAACAAATTTTGTATTTTATTAAACAAGCTAACCCTGACTCTTTTCCTCTTGCACATGATATCAGGGCGGTTGCTACCTCGGTGAACTTCTTTCACCACATGAATTTTACAGACCTTTCCAGGTATACAGGGTGGAAATCACCGTCAGTGTTCAAGAAACACTACCTTAAACATTTGGAAGCCCTAAAATTTTCTACAGTAGCCGCAGGGAGTGTAGTTACTCCCAGGTAACTCACAGGTTAATGCCTTGTCTCTTTATCTCTCCCTCTTACCTGCCTCATTTATACCCTATTGTATTCGTTGGTCTCGCACCTGAATACTGTTATTATATTTGTAAATTTTTATACTCCTGAGTATCTGTATATATTATCACTCACGGCATTATTATACCTACCTTATTGGATTTATGTTCATATTTAAGATACCCTTATAATTGTTTTTTGGTACTCATCTCTGATTAAAAGCATCCTGTATTTCCCTTACGCTTATGTTTTTTCCTTTATTTTGCAAGTTTGGTGACATTTTCTCTTGTATAGATTCACTGGGCGGCACAGGTTCGAGCCCAGAAAAGGGATTTTGACGTAGGAAAAATCTATTTCTGGGCGAAGGACCTGTGCCGCCCAGTGAACCCTCCCAGCTCCTCTCCCTTGGAGTCCCCAAACTTTGGGTGCTAAGGAGTTGGGTTCTGAGCAGATGCATTGTTAGTAGTACCGAGTGAGGTTGAACGGCTCTCCTCTATTGGGGTTTCTGTCGTGGATGAATCTAAATAGTGCGGGACCTCTGGATTATACGCCCAATTTTATACCGACACCAATAGGTGAGCGAGCTAGTTAACCTAGCACTCCTTTACATTTTTTCTCTGGTATATTTAGCAGTAAATTACCTAAGAATAAGTGCTAAATGGAGCTTATTCACTGGGCGGCACAGGTCCTTCGCCCAGAAATAGATTTTTCCTACGTCAAAATCCCTTTCTTTGAGTCGGTTCAATTGTAGATTTTTTAAGTGAGATATTCCATCCTAAGTCTGACAAGATCTTAATGACTAGCTGAATGTGATTTTTACATTTTACATAATCTTTTGCTAATATAAGAATGTCATCAAGATAATTGAATATTAAGATGTTATATGAAGTTCTAATATACTTGATCACTGTGTACATTATCTTTGAAAAAATATAAGGTGCTGTCTTCAGTCCAAAGGGTATCACAGTCCATTTGAACTTCCTTTTACCTAGTTTGAAGGTTAGAAATTTCTGGCTACTTGCATGTAATGGAATGTGCCAATAAGCATCTTTTAAATCTAGTTTGCAGGCCCAAGAGTTTAGATGTAGATAGGGAAATATAGTATTGGCCTTGAGCATGGTAAAAGAAGGTTTTTTAATCATGGTGTTGAGCACCTTCATGTCAAAGATTAGTCGTACTGTTCCATCTGGTTTGAATTTATAAAATATGTGGTTGGAGTAGTAAAAGGAAGTTCTGGGGATCTGCTCTATGACACCTAGTTTTAGCAGTCTGTCACATTCACTTTCCAATATTTTACGCTTGTTAATTGAATAAAATCTATCTTTACCTGTTCTTTTTAATGACCTCTGGGCTTTAAGCTTATTATTAAACGGAATTCTCACCCCTTCATTGATAATTTTACAAGCAAAAGAGGCATTAGGAAGCTTTCTCCAACTATCAATATTCATCAATAATGACATACCTATCCTATTCTCTGGGGGGCTCTGGGAGGAGTTATTCATTGGTTTTGAGGCCAAAGGCAAGGTCTCTTTACTTCTATCTTGATTTATAGCATTTGGCCCAATGTCATGATGGTCTGGTGCGGAGCAAAGCTCGTTATTATCTGGTGCTGAGCAAAGCTCATTAACCACTGGTGCTGAGCAAAGCTCGTTATTAACTGGTGCTGAGCAAAGCTCATTAACTGGTGCTGAGCAAAGCTCATTATTAACTGGTGCAGAGTAAACATCGTTATCAACTGGTGCAAAGAATACTGGTGCTGAAAAAATCTCTCTTTGAACTGGTGCGGAGCATGGCTCAATTTCTATGGTCTTTCTTTTCTCTGGCTCCTGAACTATTAGCTTGTCCATTTTGTGACCTCCCCCCCTGTACCCACCTCGCCTATTACCTCTCCTAAGCGGCTGAGACTTGAATCTAAAGTTAGGGTTACCTTTGAGGAAACTGAACCTTCTTCCCTGAAATCTGCCCCCGAAGTTGAATTTCCTACCCCTGAAGTTTGCTGCCCCTCCTCTGAGGAGGGGACCTTTGTGAAAGCAGGCAGCAATGGCTGATTTTTGGTCTTCAGTTAAATTCCAAACTTCTTTAATGTCTGCTTTGATTATAAGATCTCTTATTTCTTCCTTGAGGTATCTAGGAAGTGCTCTGCTTCTGAAATTTCTTATCAAATTTTGTATGAGGTCTATGCTCCTCCTTAGGGGACCAATAATAATTTTGGACAAAAAATCAATGTCATTTACTTTGGAGGGGTATACAATGTGTGCCAGTGCTGCATGCCCTTGAAAGGCAGAAATACTCATTTTAATATTTTCAATGTCATAAAAAAATTTTCTCTTATAACTGTCATCAAATACCTTACCTTCAGGCCAGAAATTCAACTTTGGAGTATTAATTAATTTAAAAAAAGTCTGAGAAGATGGTTCAGCTTTGAAATTGGTGGAAATATATGAAGGAATGGGTTTATAGAAGGTAAGAAGGTTGAAATCTTCGTAATCACTTTCATCTCCATTATTATAAAAGGAAAAGAGGTCTAAATTTGCACTTTCAGGTAATTCAGGTGATCGTCTTGAGCGCTTAGTAGGAGGGGGAGCCTCATTCTTCTTAGCAGGTGAACCACTTCTGCCGAGATGAATGTTTAATATCAGTGATTTATTTACCATAGATTAATTGAAATTTTGTTCAACAGGTATAGTAAATATGGACAGCAGCGGACCTAGAGGGCTGAAGTCAGGCAATGGGGTTCACGACTCAAATAGCCCTCTTAGGTTAATTCAGTGCCATATTTAAGTGAATGATAAGTTTAAATCTGTTATTATTAATAAACTAGACCTGCCTCATATGTAACCCTTATCAGATAGCCCCCCAGGGCCTAGGCTAGTGTCGATAGGTTTAAAGCGAGAAATGTAAGCTCGAACTTACCTGTGGTCTAGCCTACTGCCTATTAAGCTGCGTGCTTTTGATGTGTCAGGCAAGCAATTTGTTTTGTGTGCTTAATTATAATTTTGTAATATATAAAATGTTATTTTCCTTCGTAAAATAAATTTTTGAATATACTTACCCGATGATCATATAGCTGTCAGCTCTGCTGCCCGACAGAAAAAACCTACGGGCGGAATACGCCAGCGATCGCTATACAGGTGGGGGTGTACATCAACAGCGCCATCTGTCAAGTAGGTACTCAAGTACTCGATGTCAACAAGAACCAATTTTCTCCTCTGTCCACTGGGTCTCTATTGGGGAGGAAGGGTGGGTCCTTTAATTTATGATCATCGGGTAAGTATATTCAAAAATTTATTTTACTAAGGAAAATAACATTTTTCAATATTAAACTTACCCGATGATCATATAGCTGATTCACACCCAGGGGGGTGGGTAGAGACCAGCATAACATGTTGACAATATGAGCTAAGTATTCCGTATTTCATTTTAGCAGTTATTCAAAATAACAAGCATAAAATAAATAAGTACCTGGTAAGGAAGACGACTTGAACAATTACTCTGCCTTTTTAAGTACGTCTTCCTTACTGAGCCTCGCGATCCTCATAGGATGCTGAGCGACTCCTAGGAGCTGAAGTATGAAGGGTTGCAACCCATACTAAAGGTCCTCATCAAAACCTCTAATCTAGGCGCTTCTCAAGAAATGATTTTGACCACCCGCCAAATCAAGTAGGATGCGAAAGGCTTCTTAGCCTTCCGGACAACCCAAAAATATTTCAAGAGAAAGATTAAAAAGGTTCTGGAATTAGGGAATTGTAGTGGTGGAGCCCCCACCACTACTGCACTCGTTGCTACGAATGGTCCCAGAGTGTAGCAGTTCTCGTAAAGAGACTGGACATTCTTAAGATAAAAGACGCGAACACTGATCTGCTATTCCAATAGGTTGCGTCGAATATACTTTGCAGAGATCTATTTTGTTTAAAGGCCACGGAAGTTGCGACAGCTCTAACTTCGTGTGTCCTTACCTTCAGCCAAGCTTGGTCTTCCTCATTCAGAAGGGAATGAGCTTCTCGTATTAACAGTCTGATAAAATAGGATAAAGAATTCTCTGACATAGGCAAAGATGGATTCTTAACTGAACACCATAAAGCTTCAGACGGGCCTCGTAAAGGTTTTTAAAATAGAACTTAAGAGCTCTTACAGGACATAATACTCTTTCTAGTTCATTTCCAACCATACGATAAGTTTGGAATATCAAACGATATTGGTCAAGGCCGAGAAGGCAGCTCGTGTTTGGCTAGAAAACCAAGTTGTAGAACATGTAGCCGTTCCGGATGAGAATCCGATGTTCTTGCTGAAGGCATGAATCTCACTGACTCTTTTAGCTGTGGTTAAGCATATCAGGAAAAGAGTCTTAAAGGTGAGATCTTTCAGGGAGGCTGATTGAAGCGGTTCGAACCTGTCTGACATAAGGAATCTTAGAACCACGTCTAAATTCCAACCAGGTGTAACCAAACGACGCTCCTTCGTGGTCTCAAAAGACTTAAGGAGGTCCTGTAGATCTTTATTGTTGGAAAGATCTAAGCCTCTGTGACGGAAGACTGATGCCAACATGCTACTGTAACCCTTGATAGTGGGAGCTGAAAGAGATCGTTCTTTCCTCAGATATAAGAGGAAGTCAGCTATTTGAGTTACAGAGGTACTGGTCGAGGATACGGATACTGACTTGCACCAGTTTCGGAAGATTTCCCACTTCGATTGGTAGACTCTAAGGGTGGATGTTCTCCTTGCTCTAGCAATCGCTCTGGTTGCCTCCTTCGAAAAACCTCTAGTTCTCGAGAGTCTTTCGATAGTCTGAAGGCAGTCAGACGAAGAGCGTGGAGGCCTTGGAGTACCTTCTTTACGCGTGGCAGACGTAGCAGGTCCACCCTTAGGGGAAGTGTTCTGGGAACGTCTACTAGCCATCGAAGTACCTCGGTGAGTTATTCTCTCGCGGGCCAGAGGGAAGCAACTAGCGTCAACTTTGTCCCTTCGTGAGAGGCAAACTTCTGCAGTACCTTGTTGACAATCTAGAACGGAGGGAATGCATACTGTATAGATCTAGATGTGACCAATCTAGTAGAAAGGCATCTATATGAACTACTGCTGGGTCCGGGATAGGTGAGCAAAGTATTGGGAGCCTCTTGGTCATAGAGGTTGCGAAGAGATCTATGGTTGGCTGGCCCCAGGTGGCCCAAAGTCTCTTGCATACATCCTTGTGGAGGGTACAATATGTTGGAATTATTTGTCCCTTCCTACTGAGACAATCTGCTATGACATTCAAGTTGCCTTGGATGAACCTCGTTACTAGTGAAAAGTCTAGACCTGTTGAACAGGAGAGGAGGACTCTTGCGAACTCGTACCATGTCAGAGAGTAGGTCCCTCCTTGCTTGGAGATGTACGTCAAAGCAGGGTGTTGTCCGTGTTCACCTCCACCACTTTGCCTTGAAGGAGAGACCTGAAGCTTTTCCAGGTCAGACGTACTGCCAGTAGCTTCTTGCAGTTGAAATGCATTGTCCTTTGACTCGAGTTCCATAATCCCGAGCATTCCCTACCGCCTAATGTCGCACCCCAGCCTATCTCCGATGCGTCCGAGAAGAGAACGTGGTTGGGAGTCTGAACAGTCAGGGGAAGACCCTTTCAAAGGTTGATAAAGTCCTTTCACCAAGTCAGACCAGACTTTATCTTTCCGGAAACCGGGATCGAGACCGCTTCTAGCGTCTTGTCCTTTTCCAGTGAAAAGCTAGATGATACAGAAGAGGACGGAGGTGTAGTCTTCCAAGTGACACAAATTGAACCACGGATGACAGTGTCCTAACCAGACTCATCCACAGCCTGACAGGGCAGTGTTCCTTCTTCAGCATCTTCTGGATGGATAACAGGGCTGGGGGTTGATCGTCTTGTTCAGCAATGTCCTCATCAGAGGGTTCCTCATCCGAAACTGATGAGGAAACGGCAACGGAGTGGGCAACGTCTGACTCGCTGAATCCGGTCGCACTGGTGGATGCGTGACGGAGCCGGACACAAGATCATGGTACTGCTGCACAGTCTGTGAACTGTCAACCATGGGGACGCGAGGAAGTACAGCGTCAACCCGAAACTGTCTAGACTGTCTGGGTTGTGCAGTCAACCCCCTACCGGGTTGCTGAGGTTGCCGCACTGCGTCACAACAAGTCACCTCTGCTGGTTGTTGAACGTCTTCCTAGTGACACACTGAACGTCCACAACCACCTCCGAGAGTCGCTTAACGTCAACGTGCGACTGGCAACCCACACTGGGTCGCACCGGTGGAGGAACCACCTCAACTGGCGGACGTGAGTAGGATACCTCAGCGTCAACAGGGCGTACAACCAACCGGTAGGAAGGTTGTTGGCTAGGAGGTTCTTCTCCGTAAAAAATCCTCTATCAAGGACACAAGCTTGGACTGCATGTCTTGCAACAAAGCCCATTAGGGTCTATGGGAGCAGGTGTGGCAACAGACGGGGTTAGCGACCGAAGCAGAACCATTTACCATCCCTGGAAGCCTTGTTATGCTTTAATTAAAGTCCATAGGAGGCTAAGCAGCTTAAGGCTCCTCTCCAAATGACAGAGTCCTCAAAGGAATATCAGAAGGAGGGAGAACAGCACTTTCTCATCTACAGGAACTATGTCCGAGAAAAGCTAGGTTATCTCAGTGAGGGTCTCACTGGTGCATAAGCAGCAGACCAGAAGGCAACGTTATGTAACTGCTTGACAGTCTGTGAACTGTCAAAAACTGAACTGTCAACCACAACAGGTGCGTGAGGACATACAGCACTGGTGCATTAGTAGCAGACCAGAAGGCAACGTCATGTAACTGCTTGACAGTCTGTGAGCTAGCAACAACCAAAGCTGTGTGGGGAAGCCTCAACTCCTGACTGACTAGTCTGCTGCGGGCGAGTGGCGGTAACCACAGTGGGTTGCGGAGGCTGACACACCGTGTCAAAACACGGCAGCTTGTGGTAGCTCACGCACGGCAACGGAGTGCTCCGTGTGTCTGTGGGAGTCAGCATGCGTCTGGCAGGGTCGACTGCGCATGGGTGGAGGAGCTCTCACAACAAGAGTGTGGGAGCAGGCAGCCATGCTGGGCGCACAACCGTGGCAGGTTGTAGGCAAACGGGTGCATCGTCAACCTTCTCCGCAGTCGGAGTGTGGGAGCAGGCAACAACCAAAGCGGAGTGGTGGTGCGTGGTGGGGACTGCCGTGGGTTGCGTAAACTAACGCATCGTGTCAAAACACGGCAGCTTGACTCCACCTTCCCACTGCTGATGCGGTAGCTCACGCATGTTAACGGAGGGTGCCGCACGTCGGCTAACAATAACATGCGTCTGGCAGGGTCGATTGCGCATCGGAGGTGGAGCTCTCCGCAGCCGGAGTGTGGGAGCAGGCAGCCTCAGCGTGAGCTGGGCGCACAACCGTGGAAGGTTGTAGGCTAACGAGAGCAGCTCCGCACGAAACTCCTGCATAACCGCAGCTAACTGAGTCTGCATAGACTGCAGTAAAGACCACTTAGGGTCTACAAAAAACTGCAACAGACGGAGCTACTGTCCGTTGTGACTGAGGGTCTAAAACAGCTGGTGCGGCAACAGACGGAGTTACTGCCTGTTGCGGTACCACCTTGCCTCTCTTGGGAGGAGTGCAGTCGTCGGATGACTGCAGCGAGTCCGAACTGACCCAGTGGCTACACCTAGGCCGTTGGACTTGCGCGGAAGGGACCGACTTGCACTTAAAAAGCTGCAAGATGTGGTCCATGGCTTCTTACGAGAAACCTCTTCCGCAGACGAGGAATAAATGGGCTCTCTCGTCTTTGTGTGGGTGGGGCGATCTCACGTCGGCTAACGTGGGTAGATACGCCCGAAACCACGGAGGGAAAAACGTCTGTTCGTCGATCAAGGCCTGTGGGACCCATAAGTCGTTCGACATTACTTCTCCCCTGGGCTTGGGAGCTTGTAAGAGGTCCCGGACTAGGTGAACAACTGGCACGAACAGACGAACCCTCGGACGCAACACTGTAACACTTTGCGCATATCACTTTATCACTTTTGATTTTCTGTTTGCACTTATTTCACTGAAATCGAAACTTTAACTGATTTCTACCTGAAATAAGCAATCCTATCCTTCATTAAAAGGTAGTAATTGCGAAAACAGTTTTACAATGCAACAGAAAAACATAAAAAAAAAAAAAGATAAAGAATTCAGTGGCTGGAAAAGAGACTAAACACTAGATCAAATAAACTACGTTTACAATCTCTCACCGCATAAAGCCTGGGAACAAGAATAAAACCCTAGAAACGTTTTACCTTCTTCCCCTACAGCGACTAGGGAGAAGAGTAAAAAACGAGAACAACGTTACCCGCTTGAACGAAACGTTTATTCTCCTCTCTCTCCCTCCGTCTCTATCTCTCTCTCTCTTCTCTCTTGATTTAGCACCTGAGAGAAGAGCCCAATTATATATCGTTAAAACATGTTATTTGCTAAAGGAAAAAACTGAAAGGTTTCCCAAATAAAAAGTTCCTTTATTTAGAATTTAAACCATTTAAGCTAAGAAAGAATGAACGAAACGCTAGAATCGGTTTACTCTTACTGCAACGTGAAACCGTGATACACTCTCTCTCTATCGTAACGATAGAGCGCATGTTGAACGTTCTGAACGTCAACAACTGCGGAGACTAAAAAACTAAACGTTAGTTCATCTTTGAAAGCAGTACGAGACTATCAAAGAAATTCTTTCATAAAACATTAAAATTAAAAAAGTATTAAATTCTTAAAAGGTTAAATACGATATAACGGGCTCAATGTTAATTAACTTCGGTTCCAAGTAAGGACCGCCTACTATTAGGAAAGGTCGCATATAAACAAACATAAAAATTAATTTTTTATAAGTTTATAATAAATGGAAAGTTAATCGAAGAGGCCTATAAAGGCGGAGAGATATAAAATAAATAGATCTATAACTTGTTAAGCAAAATTACCAAAAACCTAAACACACTTCCGTCTAAGGGAAGGGTCGGCCATTTAAAAGTGAAAGAGAGTCCATACTCTCTTCGTCACCATAATTAAATCTATCCAAAACGAGTTCAAGTTTTGAAATGAAGATAAAACCCCTGCATAGCGAAAGCTCAAAACTGGAATAGTGTACTTCACCAAATCGTTGTGAAAACAAATCCAGTTAGGGACGGCGTATTTAGTAGGTCTTGCCATTGGCACGACAGAGAGAAAATTGGTTCTTGTTGACATCGAGTACTTGAGTACCTACTTGACAGATGGCGCTGTTGATGTACACCCCCACCTGTATAGCGATCGCTGGCGTATTCCGCCCGTAGTTTTTTCTGTCGGGCAGCAGAGCTGACAGCTATATGATCATCGGGTAAGTTTAATATTGAAAAAATTGGAGTATTTGGTTTGTTTATACCAATTAATCCTGTAGTAATCATGCACATGCTTTGCTTATGCTACTTACGCTATGTTCGGAAGTGCCTGCTCTAAGCATTCAAATCATAACAAGCTTACGTATGGGGGCCGCCATTTGCATTTGTGACGTCATTAGTCTAAATCAGCTGCTTTCCATATGACGTTTTCGTTGAGAACAGAATTTAAAACCTTACCTTTTCTGGATGATTTTCATAAGAGTTTGATTCTGTTGTAGTAACATATTTACGATATCAGAATTAGAAGGCATATCACTATCTGCAGTCGATTGTGTTCGTTTTTCGTTACTGATTACGTTCTCCTCTCCGCTGGAGTCTTCGCTAAGCCGATGCACCTCCGCGGAGGTAAGAATTTGCCTAGACATAATTAAGTCGTGGGCTGAGATATTACTCTGGTTGCTGAGTGCAGAATAATGAAAATCAGCAAATAATGTTGGGAGCAGCGGGAGGGAAAAAGAGGAGAACGTTCTGTGCCGAAGTCAACTTCAGAAATGTGACTTCCATTGCCGAGTCAACCCGCTTGTCCCTGGTAACTCCGCCCAAGGGGGCGTGGTTTGGGGCTCGCGCCGCCGCTTGGGGGGGTTCCAGGGGGGGGTGTATAAGCTACCACTGGTGAGTCCGGAAGGTTGAGACCTCCCTCTCCAGAACATGCAGTTCACTGACTCGCTTGGCCGAGGCCAATGCTAGCAGGAAAACCGTCTTCCAGGTAAGGTGGCGATCTGAAGCCTGGCGTAATGGTTCGTAGGGAGGTCTCTTCAGAGACCTGAGAACTCGAACCACGTTCCATGGAGGAGGTCTCACTTCCGACTGAGGGCAGGTAAGTTCATAACTCCGTATGAGAAGGGAAAGTTCCAGCGAGGAAGAAATGTCCATTCCTTTAAGCCTGAAGGCAAGACTTAAGGCTGAGCGATAGCCTTTAACTGCCGAGACTGAAAGGCGCATTTCCTCCCGCAAATACACGAGGAACTCTGCTATTGCTGGAATAGTGGCATCGAGTGGAGAGATACCCCTTCCATGACACCAACCACAGAACACTCGCCACTTCGCCTGGTAGACCCCTGCGGATGACTTGCGCAGGTGACCAGATATCCTGTTCGCAACATGTTACGAAAATCCTCTCTCCGTCAGGAGATGCTGGATAGTCTCCAGGCGTGAAGTCGAAGCGAAGCTACGGCTTTGTGGAAGATGTTGGCGTGTGGTTGTTTGAGTAGCTCGTGACGTGGAGGGAGTTCTCTCGGAACCTCCGTGAGGAGTTGCAGAAGGTCCGGGAACCATTCTGCGTGATGCCATAGCGGAGCTATCAGGGTCATTGAAAGATTGACCGATATTCTGGTCTTGTTGAGCACCCTCCTCATCAGACAGAAAGGGGGAAAGGCGTACAAATCGACGTTATCCCACCGTTGTTGGAAGGCCTCCTGCCAGAGAGCCTTGGGGTCCGGGACCGGGGAGCAGTACAGCGGGAGCTTTAAGTTCAGCGCTGTAGCGAACAGATCCACCGTCGGGGAACCCCACAAAGTCAGGACTTTGTTGGCTACTTGAGGATCCAAAGACCACTCGGTACTCACTATATGCGTCGCTCTGCTCAGATTGTCGGCGAGCACATTCCTTTTGCCCGGAATGAAGCGAGCCGATAGTGTGATCGAGTGGACTTCGGACCATCTCAGAATCTCTACTGCAAGATGGGATAGCTGTTCTGAAAAGGTACCTCCCTGCTTGTTGATATAAGCCACCACTGTGGTGTTGTCGCTCATCTCCACCACAGAGTGGCCCGCCAAGACTTGGTGGAACTTCTGAAGTGCCAGGAACACGGCCTTCATTTCTAGCAGGTTTATGTGAAGGTACTTTTCTGATTCTGACCACAGGCCTGAGGTCCTGTGGTCAAGAACGTGGGCCCCCCACCCTTTCTTTGATGCGTCCGAGAACAACATCAAATCCGGGGGAAGGACGAGAAGATCCACTCCGTTTCGTAGGTTCTCGTCCGCCACCCACCACTGGAGGTCTGTCCGTTCCGCATGACCCACAGGGACCAGAGTGTCCGGGGAATCGTGACCTTGATTCCACCGGGACTTGAATCGCCACTGGAGAGATCTCATTCTGAGGCGACCGTTGGGAACGAGACGGGCCAGGGAGGAGAGGTGGCCGAGGAGACGCAGCCACGTTTGGGCTGGGAGTTCTCTCGATTGAGGAAAGGCCTCGCGACCTTCCTCGGCCTTGCTATCCTGTCGTCTGATGGGAAGGCTTTGTGGAGATTGGTGTCTATGACCATGCCTAGATATACCAGTTTCTAAGAGGGCTGCAGAGAGGACTTCTCGAGATTTACCATAATCCCTAGATCCTGGCAAACTTCGAGGAGCTTGTCTCGGTGGCAAAGAAGGGTTGCCTCCGAGTCCGCTAGGATCAGCCAGTCGTCCAGATAACGAAGGAGACGGATGCCGATCCTGTGAGCCCCCGATGATATCAGGGTGAACACTCTGGTGAACACCTGAGGGGCTGTGGAGAGACCGAAACACAGCACCTTGAACTGGTAGATCTTGTTGTCTAGGCAAAATCTTAGGTACTTCCTTGAAGACGGATGGACTGGGATCTGGAAGTATGCGTCCTTCAGGTCCAGTGTACACATGAAGTTTTGTGATTTCACTGCAAGTCTGACTGTGTCTTGCAACAAATCATGGTTATTTACAGATAAATCAATGTTCATATCCTCCTCCGGGGGAGGAGGGGCACCCGCCTCGCTATGGGAGGCAACTACCTCTCCCGCACCCCGGGATCGGTCAACAGCAGTACGGTCTACGCTACCACTCGCCGGCCTCTCGGAAGAGATCGCTCGAGGGGGAGATTCGGAGGAGGAAAGGGCTACGGAAGAAGAAGTCTTGGAATTTTCTCTCTTCAAAGAAGCCTCTGAAGGAGAAAGATCCCTTTTAGACTTTTTCTTCTGGCGCCAGGCAAACCTCTCCCACTGGGAGGTAGACCACTCCCTACATTCAATACATACATTACCGCTATCACACCGTTGGCCCCTACAATGAGGACACAAGGTGTGGGGATCGGTGTCGACCGCCGACATAAAAGTCCCACAAGGATGGCCGGGAAGTCCAGGGCAAGTATGCATAGTCAGTAGAGGCCAACTTCAAACACACTGTGAAAAGAAAAAGCAAAAACAGATTAAATATGGCAGTCAAAGCGAGGGAGAGAGCAGACAAGTCTGTTCTCCGCCCGAGCCAAAAGTAAAGTGAAGCAATCACCGGTGTGTGTGAGGGGGGGGGGGGGGGGGGGGAGCTAGCTAACTAGCGGTTGGGTAGTAAACCCTCGTTAAAATTCTTATGGCTCGTCATTCAGCTACACCGAAGTGGTTACCCCATGTAAATAGCGTGGTTTGTATTTCAGTTACGGAACAAACTAAGGTTGAGGGGAGGTAGTAACTCCTTTGCCTAATACAGAAGCCGTAGCTACGTATGGGCCCAAGGTATAGCATTTCTCATAATCCACTCTCACCTCTCTGAGGTAATGAGAGGCGAACACAGAGTTGCTCCTCCAGAAGGTCACATCCATAATTTGTCTGACCGACATGTTCTTGCGATAAGCAAGCGAGGTCGCAATGGCTCTCACTTCGTGAGCCTGTACTTTTAAAAGGCCGAAGTGTTCTTCCTCACACAAGAGATGCGCTTCTCTTATAACTTCCCTCAGAAAAAAAGAAAAAGCGTTCTTAGAAAGGGGCTTCTGAGGATCTTTCACCGAACACCACAAGGAGCTAGAAGAGCCTCTCACATTTTTAGTGTGAGACAAGCAGGCTTTGAGGGCTCGGACTGGACAGAGGAGCCTCTCTTGCTCTTGACCCACTAGGTTAGTCAAGTTAGGAACCTCAAAGGTCTTTGGCCAGGGCTTTGAAGGGTTCTCGTTCTTGGCGAAGAAATCTATTCTTAAGGCAAAAACTGCTCCATTCAGATTGAAGCCTACCTGCTTTTCAATCGCATGGACCTCACTGACCCTTTTAGCTGTTGCTAAGGCCAAAAGGAAGAGGGTTTTTTTGTAACCTCCCTAAGAGAAGCTTGTGAGATGGGCTCAAATCTCTTGGTGCACAGAAATTTAAGAACCACATCAAGGTTCCAAGAAGGGGGCTTTAACTGGACCTGTTTGGTTGTCTCAAAAGACTTTACGAGGTCATGCAAGTCCTTATCGTGAGAAAAGTCCAAGCCTCTATGCTGACAAACTGAAGCGAGCATGCTTTTGTACCCTTTGATTGTGGACACAGCCAGCTTAGCATCCTGCCTGAGGTACAGCAAAAAATCAGCAATCTGGCTCACAGAGGTAGTGGATGAGGAAACCTTGTGCTTCCTACACCAAGTTCTAAAAGTCTCCCACTTGGACTGGTAGACTCTCTGTGAAGAGACCCTCCTCGCTCTGGTGATAGCTTTCGCAGCTTGCGCTGAAAATCCTCTCGCTCTGACAAGCTTCTCAATAGTCTGAAGGCAGTCAGTTTGAGAGCAAGGGTGTTTTGATGATACCTCTCGAAGTGGGGTTGTCTAAGCAGCTTTGGACTTGCAGGAAGGCTTCTTGGAAAGTCCATCAACATGTCCACCACTTCCGTGAACCATTCTCTCGTTGGCCAGAATAGAGCTACCAGGATCATTCGTCCCGAATCAAGGAGGGCAAATTTCCTGACAACCAGATTAATGATCTTGAACGGGGGAAAGGCATATGTGTCCATCCCCGTCCAATCCATCAAAAAGGCGTCCCCTGCTATCGCCTCCTTGTCCGGAACCCGGGAGCAATAGTTGGAGATCCTCTTGCTCAAGTTGGAGACGAAAAGATCTATTAGGGGTCTCCCCCACAGCCTCCAGAGACTCTGACAGACCTGTTGGTTGAGGGTCCTTTCTGTGGGAAGGACCTACCCTTTCCTGCTGAGTATGTCCGCCCTCACATTCCTCTGTCCCTGTACAAACCTCGTCAGCAGATCTACCTTGTTCTCCTTCGCCCAAAGAAGGAGCTCCCTAGCTGTTTCGAACAGAGACAGAGAGTGAGTCCCCCCTTGCTTTCTGATGTACGCAAGAGCTGTGGTGTTGTCTGAGTTGACCTCCACAATCTTCCCAGACACTGAGTCTTTGAAGGCCTTTAGCCCTAGAAAAATAACCATCAGCTCCTTGTTGTTGATGTGCCATTCCAACTGACTTCCTTCCCAAGAGCCTGAGACCTCCTTGCTTCCTAGTGTTGCTCCCCAACCTGACTCTGACACGTCTGAAAACAACACTAGGTCTGGGTTCTTCTTATATAAGGAGATCCCTTCCCCCAACAAGGCTGGATCCAGCCACCACTTCAGAAGATCCTTGACTTCTGCTGGAATGGGGAAGGAAAAGGAGTCTTCCTACGTCTTTCTGTTCCACG
The DNA here is from genome assembly GCF_036898095.1 of Palaemon carinicauda. Classification (NCBI taxonomy): domain Eukaryota; kingdom Metazoa; phylum Arthropoda; class Malacostraca; order Decapoda; family Palaemonidae; genus Palaemon; species Palaemon carinicauda. The sequence continues at coordinate 1,018,608 of NC_090738.1, read as the reverse complement.
TTTTCAAAAGAAAGTGCTGTAGAGGCCTTAGATGGAGTCTCCCCAGTGAGACAAACTGCTCGAGGGAGGAGAGAGTTCCAGCAAACTCATCCACTCCTTCGCTGAGCACCTCTTCTTGTCCAGGAAACTTCGGACCTTTTCGAGACACTTGGTCTGTCTTTCCTGTGAGGGAGAAGCCTGAAAAAGAACTGAATTCAGAACTATCCCAAATAGAGAATAGTCTGATTCGGCTTGATCTGAGATTTCTCCCTGTTGATGACCAGGCCTAGATCTTGAGCTATCATAAAAGTCTTATGTAAATCCTCCAGACATTTCTCCTTCGATCGTGAACGAATCAGCCAATTGTCCAGATAAAAGGATATCCTTATCCCCTCTTGATGCAGCCAGCCTGACACATTCGCCATTATCCTGGTGAAGACTTGAAGAGCCGTGCTGAGACCAAAGCAAAGTTCTCTGAATTGGAAGCACTTGCCCTGCATTACAAATCTCAGGTACTTCCTTGAAGTCGGATGGATGGGGACGTGAAAATACGTGTCCTGCAAATCGAGACACCATCCAGTCCCCTGGACGTACTGATGCCAGCACAGACTGAGTCGTCTCCATGGAGAACTTCGACTTCTCCACCAAGACGTTCAGAGAGCTGACATCCAGGACGGGTCTCCATCCGCCCGAGTTCCTGGGCACTAGAAACAGGCGATTGTAAAAGCCTGGGGAGGATAGATCCCGAACCGGTTCTATCGCTCCCTTGTCCAACATTTGGTCGACTAGATCTAGGAGGGCCTTCTGTTTCCCCGGATCTGTGTACTGGGCTACTAAAGCCAGCGGAGTATCTGCGAGAGGAGGCTTCTTCAGAAAGGGGATCTTCTATCCTTCCTAGATGACTGAGAGGGACCAGGTGCCTGCCCCTCTTCTCTTCCAAGACTGCCAAAAACCTGACAGTCTTGCGCCTACTGTCTGGAGGAGATGTACTTCATTTTCTGGAGCGAGCTCTGAACGAGCCTCTGTTCGATCTTGCTCCTGACTCTTGCCTTCTTCCTCTAAAATCTGGTCTTGAAGTAGTCCTGCCTCGAAAGGGCTGCTGGAATTTCTTTTCCTCCCGTTTTGAAGTAGAAGGAGCGGCTGCCAAGGGCTTACAAGCCGAACGTGATAACAGGTCTTGGGTGGCTTTTTGGGCCAGAGAAAGCGTAATGTCTCTCACCAGGGCCTCAGGAAAAAGATGTTGCGACAGGGGGGCGTAAAGAAGCTCAGACTTCTGCGCAACGATTACAGACCTTGAAGTAAAAGAGCAAAGCAGGGCCATCTTCTTCAGGATTCCTGCTGAAAACAGCGAAGCTAACTCATTCGTCCCATCTCTGAGGGCCTTGTCCATACAGGACATAATACTGGTTAGGTCCCGAGTTCCTTCCATCTGGTCAGTCTTCCTGGCCAGAGTCCCTAGCGACCAGTCTAAAAAACTAAAAACCTCAAAGGCTCTAAAAATGCCTTTGACGAGGTGATCCAGCTCCGACATCGACCACATGACCTTGGCTGAGTTGAGAGCATGCCTTCTAGCCGAGTCTACTATGCCAGAGAAGTCACTCTTGGAGGAGGCAGGAACTCGAAAACCCAAAGGTTCCCCAGTCTCATACCACATACCAGCCTTCGAAGCAAGGCGAGCTGGTGGAAACGAGAAGGAAGTCTTAACCCTTTTACCCCCAAAGGACGTACTGGTACGTTTCACAAAAGCCATCCCTTTACCCCCATGGACGTACCGGTACGTCCTTGCAAAAAAATGCTATAAAAATTATTTTTTTCATATTTTTGATAATTTTTTGAGAAAATTCAGACATTTTCCAAGAGAATGAGACCAACCTGACCTCTCTATGACAAAAATTAAGGCTGTTAAAGCAATTTAAAAGAAATATACACCAAAATGTGCTGGGAAAAAAGTAACCCCTTGGGGGTTAAGGGTTGGAAATTTCCAAAAAGCCTGGGGGTAAAAGGGTTAACTGCTTGTCTCCGTTCCTTCATCCAGTCATCAATCTTCACAAGAGCCTTCTTTGCAGAAATTGACAGCTTCACCTTGATGAAGGCCGACTGTTTCTTGGCCTTTTTTCTGCTAAATTGGGATTGAGGAGATCGCGGAGCAGCGGGTTGGAATTCCTCTCCATAAAGTTCAAGAAGGGAACGAGAGAGAACTTTGTAATCTCCGGCAGCGTCAGCAGGTTTATCACCGTCATCAGAGACCTCCTTGAGATCCTGATCCACCTCTGCAACATCCTTCGTACAAGAAGAAGGCTCCTTAGAATCCGACAACGGCAAATCGAAGGATTCGTCTTGCAAAAGAGGGCTGCAAGAAGCTTGACCCCGAGAACAGCTTGCGTCCTGGCGCCGAGCGTAGGTGTCGTCCTGGCGCCGGGAAGAGGTATCGTCCTGGCGCCGAGCGCTAAAAGAGTCCTTGGTGCGGTAGGAGGAAGAGTCCCGAAGGTGAGAGGGGGAGGCGTCCTTACGCCGAGAGCTGTTAACGTCCTGGGAACGAGAGGCAGTATCTTCCTGAGGAAGCAGGCTGGTATCGTCCTGGCGCCGAGAGCGAGAGGCAGAGTCGTCCTGGCATCGAGAACGAGAGGTGGTATCGTCCTGGCGTCGTGAACGAGAGGCGGTATCGTCCTGGCGTCATGAACGAGAGGCGGTATCGTCCTGATGAAGAGAACGAGAGGTGGTATTGTCCTGGCGACGAGAGGCGGTATCGTCCTGGCGACGAGAGGAAGTTTCGTCCTGCGTAAGCATGCCGTAATCGTCCTGGCGCCGAGAGAGAGAGGTATCGTCCTGGCGAGAGTGAGAGGTAGAATCGTCCTGGCGTCGAGGAGTAGAGGAAGTAGAACGGTGTCGTGTCTTCGAAGAAGAGCATAAGGGTTCCTTAGGAGAGGAACTCTGTTCTCTCTTGAAACTTGACTTCTTAATCAGCAAAGAGTCGTATTTACGTCTATCAGACTGGGGGTGAGGTCGGCTAAACGCTTGAACTAACGAAAAAAGTTGTTCCTGCATGACAGACATAAAAGATTTAGCAACTTCTGCTGGGTCTTGAAGTCTCAAAGAAGAGGGCTGATGAATAACACTCGTGGAAGGAGAAGGATCTTCGGCTGCTTTATCACGACTTGCGGACTTAGACTTCGTCCTTTTCACAGGCATGGAGTCTAAATCGTCCTACGACGGACAAGGTTCATAGTTACTAGAACAGGGAGAATAAGAATGAGACAGATCGTCGCGGTTCCACCTCCTCTTCGTAGGTCTTGACGCCTCAAACTTCCATTTGCGTCTGGGAGAGGGATTCGGAGAAGAATTCAACACATCCGACACGTCTTTTCCATGACGGTCGAGAGCAGCCTGGGAATCGTCAACAGGACTGTCTGAGGCGACGACTGACCGAGGGTACGTACCTCTCACCCCCTTTCGGTTGTCGACGTACCTTCTCCCTTGGTCCTAGGAGCTTGGTAGAGGTCTAGACCTATGGTAATGACAGGTTCGGTCAGTCGCCACCTCCACTGCATTTTCACAAGCACTAAAATCACTTTCACTTCTCTTACCTTTAAAGGCCGCAAGATGACAAATTCGGAGATAATTTGTATTTTTCCTAACCATACAAACCTTAGCTATTTACATAGGGGTATTACTTTCGGCGTAGCTGAAATGACAAGCCATTAGAATTTTAACGAGGGTTAATTACCCCCGCGCTAGTTAGCAAGGGGGTAGGGGAGTGGTAGCTAGCTACCCCTCCCCCCCTCACACACCGGTGAACTGCTTCACTTCAATTAGAGGTAGGACTTGCCTTGGGGGACAGGGCTGGCGGGCAAATATGTGTAAATAGCTAAGGTTTGTATGGTTAGGAAAAAAATACAAATTATCTCTGAATTTGTCATTTGTTCCGTAACCGAAATACAAACCACGCTATTTACATAGGGTGACTTAACCCTTAGGTAGGGTGGAAAGTCCCAGCCTTACTGGCTTCGGCTTTGCCCAGGGACTCAGAATCCGAGTGAGCAGCACTTGAGAAAAAAAAAGTCCCTGCCCCACGCAAGTTCCTTGCTCCGCAAGGAACGTGCGGCCTACATAAGCTTGTGTGTGGAGGAATGAAGTGTGACTCGTCCTAGGAAGTTGACCTGAACTCCTTTAGATGGAATTCTAGGCTAAGACGTTCCCAATACCACCTCGTCAGGGTATGGGGCACGCGACAGTATTATCTTAGTACTAGGAACACAAGGAAGCATGGTTTACCTGCAGAGGTTTGAGGTCAGCTATGCAGAGAACCCAGGATGCTGCTTTCCCCAAGAGAGGAGAGGATGAAGAAAGAAGTAAGGGCCAGACATACTCTTTCATTCATGCAGTCTAAAACCGGGTAACAATGCCCTCAACCTTCTGCTACCTGTCCATTAAGGAGCCTGAGGTTAGACCAGCTGTTGTGCAGCCACCACAGGGCCGATAGAGAATGTATCAAGGCTCCTGTGGGTCACGTCCTGCAGGTAGTGGGCTGTGAAGGTCGTTTGACGCTTCCAGACCCCAGCTTGTAGCACCTGCGTCACCAAGAAGTTTCTCTTAAAAGCCAGAGACGTTGCGATGCCTCTGACATCGTGTGCTCTGGGACGACGTTACGGAGGAAGATCTGGATTCAAGGCGTGGTGGATGACCCTTCGAATCCAAGCTGAGATGGTATTCTTGGTGATCCTCCTCTTCGTCCTTCCCGTGCTCACAAACAGGGCTTGCACACAGGGACGGACTGCAGCTGTTCTCTTCAGATAACGCCTCAGACTTCTTACTGGACATAGTAGCAGATGGTCCGGGTCACTTGTTACAGAACGGAGACTTGAAACCCTGAAGGAGTCGAACCGTGGGTCCGGCACTCCAGGGTTCTGAGTCTTAGCTACAAACTCAGGGACGAACCTGAACGTTACCTCCCCCCATCCCCTTGAATGGGCGACGTCGTATGAGAGACCAGGAAGTTCACTGACCCGCTTGGCTGATGCCAAAGCGAGCAGGAACATCGTCTTCCAAGTCAGGTGTTGATCAGAGGCCTGGCGTAATGGTTCGAACGGAGGTCTCTTAAGAGCCCTGAGGACGCGAACCACGTTCCATGGAGGAGGTCTAACTTCCGACTGAGGGCAGGTAAGTTCGTAGCTTCGTATGAGTAGAGAAAGTTCCAGCGAGGAAGAAAAGTCTATTTCTTTCAGCCTGAAGGCTAAGCTTAAGGCTGAGCGATAGCCTTTCACCGCCGAGACTGAAAGGCGCATTTCCTCCCGCAAATACACGAGAAACTCCGCTATTGCTGGAATAGTGGCATCGAGGGGAGAGATACCCCTCCCACGACACCAACCACAGAAGACTCGCCACTTCGCCTGGTAGACCCCTGCAGATGACTTTGGCAGGTGTCGAGACATCCTCTCCGCAACTTGTTGCGAAAAGCCTCTCACAGTGAGGAGACGCTGGATAGTCTCCAGGCGTGAAGCCGAAGCGAAGCTATAGCCTTGTGGTAGATGTTGCAGTGTGGTTGCTTGAGTAGCTCGTGTCGTGGGGGGAGTTTTCTCGGGAGTTCCGACAGGAGCTGCAGAAGGTCCGGGAACCACTCTGCGTGATACCATAGCGGAGCTATTAAGGTCACTGACAGATTGACCGATAGTCTGGTCTTTTTGAGCACCCTTCTCATCAGACAGAACAGTGGAAAGGCGTAGACGTCAATGTTGTCCCACCATTGTTGGAAGGCATCTTGCCAGAGTGCCTTGGGTCCGGGACTGGGGAGCAGTACAGCGGCAGCTTGAAGTTCAAAGCTGTCGCGAACAGGTCCACTGTCGGGGAACCCCACAAAGTCAGGACTTTGTTGGCTACTTGAGGATCCAAAGACCACTCGGTACTCACTATCTGCGATGCTCTGCTCAGACTGTCGGCGAGCACATTCCTTTTGCCCGGAATGAAGCGAGCTGATAGTGGAATCGAGTGGACTTCGGTCCACCTCAGTATCTCTACTGGAAGATGGCATAGCTGTTGTGAAAAGGTACCTCCCTGCTTGTTGATATAAGCCACTACTGTGGTGTTGTTGCTCATCACCACCACGGAGTGGCCCGCCAGGGTCTGTTGGAACTGTTGAAGGGCCAGATAAACGGCCTTCATTTCTAGCAGATTGATGTGGAAGTACTTTTCTGATTCTGACCATAAGCCTGAGGTCCTCTGGTTCAGAACGTGGGCCCCCCACCCTTCTTTTGACGCGTCCGAGAACAGCATCAAATCCGGGGGGAAGACGAGAAGATCCACTCCCTTTCAAAGGTTTTCGTCGGTCAGCCACCACTGCAGGTCCGTCCGTTCCGCAGGTCCCATAGGGACCAGAGTGTTCGGGGAATCGTTGCATTGATTCCACCGGGACTTGAGCCGCCATTGCAGGGATCTCATCCTGAGGCGGCCGTTCAGAACTAGACGGGCCAAGGAGGCCAGGTGACCTAGGAGACGTAACCAAGATTGGGCTGGAAGCTCCTCTCGTCCGAGGAAAGGTCTTGTGACCCTCCTCAGCCTTGCTATCCTGTCGTCTGATGGAAAGGCTTTGTGGAGATTGGTGTCTAATATCATGCCTAGATATACCAGTCGTTGAGTTGGAAGCAGAGAAGACTTCTCGAGATTTACCATGATCCCTAGATCTTGGCAAAGTCCCAGAAGCTTGTCTCGGTGTCGAAGAAGGGTAGACTCCGAGTCTGCCAGGATCAGCCAGTCGTCCAGATAGCGAAGGAGACGGATGCCGATCCTGTGTGCCCACGAAGATATCAGGGTGAACACTCTGGTGAAAACCTGAGGTGCTGTGGAGACACCGAAACACAGCACCTTGAACTGGTACTCCTTGCTGTCTAGGCTGAATCTCAAGTACTTCCTGAAAGACGGATGGACTGGGATCTGGAAGTACGTGTCCTTCAGATCCAGTGTGCACATGAAGTCTTGCGGTCTCACTGCAAGTCTGACCGTGTCTGCTGTCTCCATGCTGAACGAAGTTTGCTTGACAAACTTGTTCAGAGCTGAGAGGTCGATGATAGGTCTCCAGCCTCCAGACGCCTTCTTTACAAGAAAGAGTCGACTGAAGAAGCCTGGGGAGCCGTCGACGACCTCCTGGAGAGCATCCTTCTTGAGCATGGTCTCGACTTCTGCCCGAAGGGCTAGCCCCTTTGCCGATCCCATGGCATAGGAGCTCAACGACACTGGATTCGCTGTCAGGGGATGAAGAGATGTTATGAACGGGACGCGATATCCTTGGCTGATCACAGAGATCGTCCAGGAATCAGCCCTGAGTTGCTGCCACCTGTCCGCGCAACTTTGTAGGCATCCCCCCACTGGTGGACATGCAGGGGGATTGCCAATCCTAGCGTTTACGGCCTCAGCCGCTCCCCCTAGGATTCCTACCTCCCCTGAAGGACTTTCCACCTTTCTTGTCCTTGACAGGAAAGGGCTGCTGCTTAGACACCTTTGCCTTTGCTGCCGGAGCCTGTTTTGATGTCCTAGACTGACGAGGCTGCTGATGTTGATGAGGAGCTGGAGGCTTGTAGGGCCGAGATGTAAGGGCCCTTAGGAAGAGCGAATCGTGATTCGACTTCCTCCACCTCTCAGCTGTCCGTTCTACATCCCTGGCCTCGAACAAACTCTCTCCAAGGATGGAGGAGTGTCTGAGCTTGCCGACATCCACGGCAGGGACTTTCGAGTGGAACCTCTCGGTCACGGCATCACGACGTTTTAGGATCGAGTTTGCCCACAAGTTTGGAACTTGGTGAGCCAGGAACTCGATGGTGCGCGTGCCCGAGAGGAGGAAAGTCTCCATGGCCTTCCTGGTGCTCTTCTTGGACAAGTCCTCGGATCGCAACAGGATGCCCAGAGACCCCAGCCAGATGTCCAGCCACGAAGTGGCCTGCATGGCACACTTTGCGACCTTCTCCTGGCTTAGGATCTCCATAGCCGAGAATGTCACCTGCCGGGTGGAGAGTTTCCCGTGAGAAATTCCCCTAGAGAGCTCTTCCACAGAGTGGTGGAGGGGAAGAGCTAAACAAGACTCCCCCATGATCTCGAAGTACCTCCTCTGTTGTACACGAGGAGGTGGGAGGAGTTTGTTCCCGGCAGAGGAACGGCTGGAGGAGGCGAGTTCGGAGAGCTGGCCCTCAACCTTGTCTCTGGCACTCTTCACTCCCTGGGACCAGGGCAGAGCCGAGCTGGCCTTTGGGAGCTTCTGGGTACCGCAGACTTGGTCCAGGACCGTATCCTTGCCTTCGCGGGGGGCAGTCTCAGGGTCCTTGAATCCGTTGAGTTACCTCATTAGACTCAGGACCTGCCAGAAGGCATGCTCCGACTCGTGCTGCTCTCCTCCTTGTGGACTGGCAGCAAGGTCTCCTGTCCCCAGTAGCTCTACTTGGGGAGATAAGTGGACGTTCTCCTGGGGTCTCGCTAGCTCTGGTCGAATCCGGGATGAAGACTTAGGAGCAGTCTTCAAGTCTTTAAGCTCCCTCCTGGGAGGGATACAGGACTCAAGCAAAGAAGTCTGGGGGCTCCTCTCCACGCGAGACGGTTCTCTTCCTCGAGGTGGGGTTCCTCCCACTGGTGCCGTGGGAGAATGCCTCACCTCGCTGGATTCTCCTGAGGACGGAAAGACTTCGTCAACAGGGGAAGGAGAAAGTATCTGCGAGGGGGAAGGGGCCTTCCTGACGGACTTCTTGGGAGCCAGCTTAACCCTAGGAGAAGTTACCACGAAGTCCACTCCTCTCCTTCTCTTCAGCGGGGACGAGGCTGCCGTTGGTTTCATTCCTAGATCAGCGAGGGCCGGCTTCATAGCCTGCACGACCGCTTTGATAAGGGACCCGAACCAAGGCAGACGGCTGACCGACGCAGTGTCAGCAACACCCGCTGGAGGGAAGGGGATTGGCTGATCCTTAGGAGTGGATACAACGGGGCCTGCCTGAAAAGAAGAATGTTGCGTAGACCTCTCCGAAGATTCTTCCTGCTCCTGGACGTGCGCAGCTCTGCGCTTACGGGGTAGAGATTGTGAGGACGAAGATCTGGAAGCACGAGTCCCCAAAGACTCGCAAGGTTGAGCGCGCTGCGAAACCCGGCAGGAATCGCTGGCGAGATCGCGCGATGGTAGAATCGCTGGTTTGCGCGCGGGCGTACGTTGGCGCACTTGCGCGAGGAGATGAAGGCTCGGGCGCGGGGGCGAGGGTGCGCGGACGAGTGGGTGCGTGGGCTCGCTGGCGAAGGTGCGCGTGGGCGCGCAGGCGAAGGTGCGCGTGGGCGCGCAGGTGAAGGTGCGCGTAGGCGCGCAGGTGAGGGTGCGCACGGTTGTAAGGGTGAGCGCTGGCGGTCGGGAGAACGATGGCGCGTAGGCGATCGGTGGCGCGTAGTGCGAACAGGCGATCGACTACGCACAGGCGAGTTAGCGCGTGGGCGTGTCGGACACCTGTGGCGATCTGGAGCGTGGGCGCGTTGGAGGACGCTTGCGCGCAGGCGAGGGATTGCGCGGGCGCGTAGGAGATCGCTGGCGCGCAGATCGTTGGCACGCAGTTGCGCGTTCAGAAGGTACCAGCTGGGGCGCAGGACCAGAGGGCGAGGTTGCGCGCAAAGGCGAACGCTCGTGGGCGGGCTCAGGAGACATCTCGTGGGCGCGCAGGCGCACAGGTACTCGGGCTGCCTTAGAAGTCCCCACAGGTGAAGGCGCGCGATGGCGCGCAGGCGATGGCTGGCGCGTAGGCGAAAAGGCGAAGGCACAATGTCCTTGCCTGCGCCCAGATCCGGAGATCGTGGGCGCGCGGGCGAACGTTGCCGCGCATCAGGAATAGGGCGCGCAGTTGTGCGCTGACGAGCAGGTGATCGTGGGCGCTCAGGAAACCAATGGCGCGCAACAGGAACAGATGTGCGCTGATGAGCTGGAGAGCGCTGGCGCACAGGAGGTCTCTGTAGCACAGGAGAGCGCTGGCGCGCAGGTGAGTGCTGGCGAGCAGGAGATCTACGGCGAGACTCAACAGGAGATCATCGGCGCGTTGAATCAGTAAAAGTCTGGTAAGCAGAAGAGCGCTTGCGCGCTGAAATCGTGGGCGCGCAGGTAAAACCTGGCACTTAAGGGACTCACCCACATTGTGGGATAAGCCCTTTTGCCCCGAAGGGACCGGTGCCCGTTGGACAACAGGGTGCGTTGGCGCCCACTGCGCATCAGCGTCCAGGAACGGAGATGGAAGACTGGAAGGTCCGGTAGGCGTCGGAGATTGCGAACGATCTGCGGAGAGGTCTAGCGATGCAGCTGCAACGGTCTGCTCTCGTCGTGGAGGATCCTCTGCGGGGAACGTTGAAGGCGAAGATCCGAAGAGGCGCCTCCTAACTCCCTTGTAAGGAGAAGGAAGGCCTCTAAGGCGAAGAGGAGGGCGAGCCTTACGGCAAAGACGACCTCGAGGCCCAGCAACACCATCGTCTGTCCTCCGAAGAGGAGTCTCTGTCAGTGCACTCCCCCGAGGGGGAGAAACACCCGCAGGAGAGACCGTTGGACTCAGCGCCTCCCTCGAAGGATGTTCGGAGGGGGAACTGAGCCTTCAGCAACATTCGAAACCGCAGCAGGGGTTTGACCCGGCCCGTCGGAAGCCTGTGCCACAACAACGTCGACAATAGACAGAGGATCTACCTCTGCTATTACCGGCGACTGTTTGACAGCTGCACCCAACTGGATCAGGTCAAACAGGGCTTCCCTGGAGGGCGAGCCCTTAAGCCCCAAGGAAGCCCAAAGCTGTAAGAGATCATCGTTAGCAACATGGTCATCAACAAAATTAATGCCCTCCCCCGGAGGAGGAGGGGGAGCTGCCTCGCTATGGGAGGCAACGCCCTCTCCCGAACCCCGAGGTTGGGAAACAAAAGAATGGCCTATGCTACCACTCGACGGCCTCTCACGAGAGACCGATCGAGTGGGAGCTTCGGAGAAGGTTCGGGCAGCGGAAGAAGAGTCCTTGGAACCTTCCTTCTTCAAGGCAGCCCTTGAAGAAGAAAGGTCACGCTTAGACTTCTTTTTACACCGCCGGGCAAACCTCTCCCACTGGGCGGTAGACCACTCCCTGCACTCACTACAGTTTTTATCCCTTTCACACCGTTGACCTCGACAATACGGACATAAGGTGTGAGGGTCCGTCTCGACCGCCGACATGAACGTTCCACAAGGGCGGTCAGGGAGTCCAGGGCACTTCCGCATGATAAAGGAAGGATGAGGCCAACTTCAAGCATGCAAGCTGAAAGAAAAAGCAAAACAAAATTAAGGCTGTCAATAATGCGAGGGCGAAGCAGACACGTCTGCTCATCGCCTGAGCCAAAAGTGAAGTGAAGCAGTTCACCGGTGTGTGAGGGGGGGGAGGGGTAGCTAGCTACCACTCCCCTACCCCCTTGCTAACTAGCGCAGGGGTAATTAACCCTCGTTAAAATTCTAATGGCTCGTCATTTCAGCTACGCCGAAAGTAATACCCCTATGTAAATAGCGTGGTTTGTATTTCGGTTATGGAACAATTGTTCTTTAATGGCCTTTAACTCGGCAGCCATCCTAGCGTACCGAGGGTCATCCGCAGAAACGGATCCTGTAGAAGGGGCAGGAGTTACTAACTCAAGGGAAGGATCAACTTCCAAAGAGGAATTAATTACAGGCTCAAAGGATAAATCTACAGCACACTAAGTTCGTCTTCCTTCCCACTAACAGACTTAGATTTAGACCTAGAAGCTCTCCTAACCTTATCGAGCTCTAGTTTACGCACATAGCGCTTCATAACCAACCAATCCTTTTCATTCAAAATCTTACATTCCCTGCACCTGTTATTAAGGGCACATTCGAAACCCCTACAACTCAAACACACGGTGTGAGGGTCTACCGCCATTTTCGGTAACCTCACCTCACATTCCTCATTCGCACAGACACGGAATTGAATTTTATCATTCATAATGATAACAGGAAAAAAAGCAAATAAATAACAAAAACACGATTGCCAAATCCCCAAATCAGTGTACTTCACCAAATAGCAGACTGGTACAGCAATACAGGGAAAGCGAAGAAAAACTCTTAATGACGGACCAACGTGTTGTCGATCCAACCGGCAGAGATGAACTGAAGAACAGAAAACGGGAATGATTCCTTGTACCACCCTGTAAGGGTTGTTAACCACCTAACCGCATAACCACCACAAGGCGGTTGCCGCGTTTTGAAAAATTCTGCCGAAAGTCAGAGACATTAGCTATATATATATAACTGCCCGGTAAGTTCTATTCATAAAAATGATTGTCTAATATCTGACATCTCCCTTAGTAATACTCGAGCGTAAAATGAATGTACGCTCGGAAAACTAATTGAAAATTGACTAATGGAAATATACTAATAGGACAAATATATACTTGAAAATAATATATTTCCCTACATTATAAACATACTTATGCTTAATAAGCTAATATTTTAAAAATTTCTTGCAAGAAAGAAAATAATTCACATACTGTAATGCAAGTCATACTAAGCGGATTTAAACACAGGACTGTGACTGAATTCCTACAAGGTAATCACATTCCACTCTGCTAAGAGTTACGTTACAAAATAGTAACATCACAATGTTTAATGTAGAAAATGTCTTCCTTCCATTTTAACTTTAAGAGTTGTTCGTTAATAAAGTAGGGGGAAAAAATCTTTGATCCCTCAATGTACGAACAAGGAACGAAAGCAAATACATACATGCTCCCTGTTCATTACAGTGTGGGAAGAGAGAGCAGCTCGAAAGCTGGTTTAGCCCAACACCCAAAGTTTAACAACAGAAGAGCCATTACTGGGTAAGGACATCTTTGTTTGAAATCAAATTCACTTAAAGTTGGACCTGCCAAAAAACTATCCTATACAATATCTTCGATAGTTGAAAGGCAGCGAAAGCTATTAACAATAATCAGACAAAATGTACTTCACCAAATTGTAGAATAAAGTAATATATCCACGAAAAGAATTCCCGAGGTGTTGACTCGATCAACGACAGAGAATTTCTGAAGATGTTGGGAATGGTTCTAATAACCTACGAGTGATGGCGCTCATGTATGACCACCTACTGTCATGGCAGCGATCGCCACGAATTTTGAATTTCTGTCGTGCCGCGTCGAAACGCGGGATTTAAGCTATATATATGTTACTATCAGGGAAGTTACATATTTAAAAACCGCCAAGTTTGAGTTTTGGAATTGGATGCCGTAAGGTGGGGAAAAATGCCGTAACGAGGGGCGAAAAAACATCGTATTCCACATCATAACGTGAAAAAAACGTAAGCTGGCAACGCCGTACCCCGGGGGTCTTCTGTGTGTGTATATATATATATATATATATATATATATATATATATATATATATATATATATACATATATATATATATATATAAATATATATATATATATATATATATATATATATATATATATATATATATATATCAGTATTTGCTTGCAGTGCAAATAAGTGTCATTTTCAAAGAAAACGGGCATTTATCTATAGGACAACACAGTTTTTCAGTAAGAAAGTTTTCCATGTCAGTAACTATAATAAAACCAATATTTTTCTCAAAAAGAAAAACAATATGACAAGTAATTAGAAAGATATTGCCTGTCCAAATAAACTACATTCTACCCTAAAGTGCAATTTTGGTAGGATTTTATTTGTGATTTACTTTTAGTTTGTGACCTGGGAAGGAGGGTCTGGGAGCTTGTCCCCTGTTAGGTCTGTGACTTGGCAAGGGGGTTTCGGGGGGCTTGCCTCCCAACTAGGTCTGTGACCTGGAAACTACTAGGTTGGGTTAGATGGGTTAGGGTGTATGATAGCGGCCACCTGTACGTATTACTATGGCTAACTTTGAATACAGCAGTGTTACGGGGGTCGCAGGGAGCGTTAGCGCCCCCCCCCCCCCCACCCGTTAGGTATGTAGGCGAGGACACACCTTGTAGGTTAGGTTAGGGGGGAAAGTTTAGGTCCATTTTTAATCAACGCATGAAGAACTAGCCGCTGATATACAGAGGCTCCGATGGGTTTATTAGTTTCTGTGGCCTTTTACAAATCACGTTTTGTCCTTTTTCCGCAAACCCTAAGTACCAGGTTCCGCCCGTGTCCGTCAGGATGGGGGTCCGTAACAGTAGAGCGGCATATTTGCAGTAACAAATAAGGGGAAATTTGTTGAAAGCACAATATTTACTGTGGGAGAAGCTATTTTCCTATAGGAAATATTGTCCTGTGTTGTTTCATGATTTTACCTAAAATTATGAGACCCGTTGGGAATTTAACCCGGTGTACCTACAAGTTCAAATCTATGGTAGCAATTTTCCTTCCTTTAATTCATCTATTAGTCTTCCTTTCTTCTTACCTTTGGCACGAATTTTGTGCCGTGCCTTCGATGACATCCTACTTGTTTAAAAACGTTCGCTTTCTTGTATCCTACGGATGGAGTTTTTAAAGTAAATCAAATGGAAAGGCTTGGCTAAGATAGATTGCTTACATTTTTACTTCTTATCTTTTGTTATTTCCACCTTCTATAATAAAAGCAACACAGCCTTAGACTGCATATGATAAATTTATCAACATAAGAAATTAGGAATGTTTATATACACAATTTACGAAACAAAAAATTACAAATGAAATGCTTTATTCCCGCCAGGCGCCAGTGACAATACAATACACGTTCAAGGTTGAGTCGTTCCCTTATAACGGCACCTTATATTTTCCTATGTTGTATTCAAGATTTTTTTTTCTTATTCCAATGTGTATTTTTCTTTTATTTCTTATTTCGGTTGGATATATTGAGAAAAATCAGGGACAATTAACATAGATGGCCATCGTCTGGCAAGGAAGTCAGAGACTACTATTGTCTGTATTTTAATAGAGTGGGATTTACAATTGGCAAAGGCAAATCACTTCATAGATGTACCTCATCACATACAATTAATATAGATTTTTATATAAATGTGCACATATATTTACAGGGTTAGTATATATATATATATATATATATATATATATATATATATATATATATATATATATATATATATATATATATATATATATATAGTTAGATAGGTAGATAGGTAGCCTAGATAGATAGATAGATAGATATTTAGATATAAATACTGGAATGTGAATAGTATGGTATCATAATGAGCGAGCGCTACAAGGTAATATAGTACGTATTCAGAAACGTGTGGAAAATGTGGAAAAATAAAACATGTACACATGCCTTTTTTCTTTTTTTTTTTGGTCATGGAGAATGTCTAACAGTGTAGTGTATAGCCTATATAGGCTATATATAACGGATTTTGAGCGAAGCGAAAAATCTATTTTTGGGTAAGATGGCCATGTCGTCCTGATGGAAGTTCCTTAAAGGCAGCTTCCTAGGGTATATTACAACTACGGCGATATTCCCAGAGAATTTACCTTAAGGTACCCAGAATTCTAACTCCTGGAGCGAGTATCCCTAAAAAAGACCTTAGGGATATCGTAAATATCAGTGGACGTATTCTTGACACGCCTCATAGCAATCTATACCCCGAATAGAGTTAACACTTCGTAGGGGTCAAATGGCAAGAAAACGAAAACGAGAAAGAAAAGGGGAGAGCCGTTCGTAAGGCCCTCTCTTCTCCCGATTCTGGCGCCATCTGCATTCCTTGTAGCGAAACACGAGGTGCTACAGATACTGTATGTAGGGAGGGGTCCTACGGCCCTTTCATTGAAAGGGAAGGGCGGGTCCATCAGGACGACATGGCCATCTTACCCAAAAATAGATTTTTCGCTTCGCTCAAAATCCGTTTTTTGGGCTCAAGCCATGTCGTCCTGATGGAAGTATACCAGAGCATTATTGTATCTGTGGATTCTCAAAATGTGCCGTACTCCTCAGAAGTATTTCCCCCAGTCGACGCGACCTAGAGACCTAAGATGTTACCGTCATACATCTTTTCAACTAATCATAAACCATGATAGAGCTTCCTGCCCCCAACAGGGAAGAGTCTTACTAGACTCTGGGAAAGTCTCGAAGAGTACATATATCTAAGTATGAACCCCAGGCAAGCAAGTATAGTGGTCTCACCCCATACTGGGTAAAGCGAAGTTCGAAAAGAATCACTGTGTCAATATGAAATATCGACCAGTCCTCCGCTCAAAACACGTATTGGACAAAGGTTCATATCCGCTTAGGAGGAAACTCGTAAATCCGTCACCATCCCTTTATGGGATGGAGTCCTCCAGCTAAGGGGAAGCATAAACCAATGCAATATTAGCTTGCATAAGGGAACATTCTATTAGAATTATCCCCGGGTAAATATACATAGAATGAATGCTCACAGGTGAAGGAGACGCAAGGTTCTCAAGAACCAGTTTATTGACAGACAATAAACAAACAGGTTAACCACACTCATATATATATATATATATATATATATATATATATATATATATATCTATATATAAGAGGAGGATAACTAAAACTTTAAGCATAAGTATGATAGTAAACAGAAACTTGTTTGTCTGAAAGAAAAAACATTGGAGCCACTTTTAAGATACCAAAGTATCAAAGTCAAAAGTCTGTTTTACTAATCAGTCACATTAGCGTTAGAAACGCTCGGCACGCATGTTTGCACTTATGCTGGGTTCACCTTTGAAAGTGGAACAGTCGATGTGGGTCACCCAGTACCCTCACATAGTTTGTAGTACAACATGTGACTACATACTCACCCTGGAATTAATTGTCCCAATTAAGCTACTGTTCCTCGCAGAGTTAAACAGCAGGGTTAACGACGCAACCCACTGCCACCACAGAACCTCTTAGTTGCTGCACTTGCTTCGCATAGTGACGAAAGAACACTCTGGAAGACTTCCAGCCAGTGTACGAACGAAGATGTCCAAAATCCCTACAACTAAAGAAGTTTAAGGATGAAGCAACTTTCCTCGGATCGTGACCTGTGGGTGAACAGTCAGGATCCGCTCTGCGAATAAGATATGTGATTTTCGCCCTGAGTTGTTTCAGTAATAAATTTTTGAGCCTGACGTTTCTCCCCTGGCCAGATGGCCATCCTTGAAGTCTGAAGTTCTACGAAGATAGACCTTTAGGCATTCTACTGGACATAGAGATGCATCTTCTTTCAGAGGGCAGATTCTTCAGGGACCCCACCTGATGGTGGGTAACTCGGTCTTGGTGAGAAACGTAGGATCCGGAAATAGGTTCAGTTCACCCATCCAGGAACTGAACATGACCTTCCTCTCTCGAGAGGGGTATGATCTCACTAACCCTGGCCCCGGACGCGAGTGCAAAAAGGAGGATAACTTATGGGTCAAATCCTTTAACGCACACTCCTTATTGTTCAACAGCAAAGCAACATGAAGAACTTTTCTAAAGACCATGAATTGGGCTTTGGAGGTGCTAAAGGTCTGAGCCTAGCGCAGGCTTTCGGAACTTTTATAAAAGATCTCGTTAGCGAGGTCGACCTGGAAGGCATATAGAATGGGTCTTGTCAAAGCAGGCCTACATGATAAAATCGTGTTAGTTACCGATCCATAACCATGGAGATGGATGAAGAAAGACAAGCAGAAGTCCGTCGTGATCTCCTGCGGAATCTTCGTCTGACAAGGGCTACCCATTCTCTCCAAGATGACTCATATTGCCTTATAAAAGGTTTGCACTTATAATCCTCTAGGAAGTCCATGCTGGCTTTCGAAGTCCCGAAACACTTTCTCACCTGTTAAGGAAAGAAATCATGAGCTGCTGGGTCCGGGTTTTCTGTGATGAAGCGCAGACAATTGACTTCTGGACTCACTGGGTCAGAACTGGATCTGGTAGCGGTCGAAACTCCAATCGTAGTTCCAATGCCAGAGGGAACCCCACACTGTTCGGCCACTTGTGGGCCACTACTGCCGCTACTCCCTTAAATGATCTCAGTTTGTTGAGGACCCTCAACAGAAGGTTGTAAGGAGGGAACAGATAAATCCTGAACCATCTGTTCCAGTCGAGGGACATCGCGTCCACTGCTTCCGCCAAGGGGTCCTCGTACGGGGACACATACAGGGGCAACTTCTTGTTGTCTTTCGTCGCAAAGAGGTCTAGCCGCAGTTCTGGGACTTGACTCAGAATGAAGGAGAATGGTCCTGCGTCTAGGAACCATTCCGACTCTATCGGTGTGAACCTGGATAGAGCGTCCGCTGTCACATTGCGGACTCCTTAAAGGTGAACTGCTGACAGGTACCATTTCTTCTTCCCCCAAATCGGAAGATGGCCAACATCACCTGGTTGAGAGGTGGCGATCTTGATCCTTGTCGATTCAAGCATCTCACAACTCCCCCGCTGTCCAGCACCAACCTAATGTGGATCGAGCGATGCGGGGAGACTTTCTTTAAGGAAAGAAGGACTGTCATAGTCTCTCGAAAATGACTGTGAGAGGTCTTGAATAGACTGGACCAAGACCCTTGGGCCTTTTTCTGATGAGAGTGAACTCCCCATCCCTCCTTCGAGGCGTCTGAGTGACTCGTCACCGACGGGGGAGGTGGATGAAGAAGAACCGACTTCCTAAGGAGTCTGGCTTGGGACCAAGGCCTGAGAAGAGTATTTCGACGAAGCGGAACTGGTCTTCTCAGATCTCTTCGCGCATCTGATGCATAACTACTCCAATCTCCGGTTGCATCCTTTAGCTGTGCTCTTAGCACCGGGTCTGTCACCGAAGTAAACTGGAGAGACCCCAGTACACTCTCCAGTTCGCATCTGATATCCATACAGAATCTAGAAGTCTCTTGACAGAACCAGCTATCTCCTTTCTTTTCTCCGCCATGACGGAGAAAACGGTGTGACATTAGGTCCCAGTGGATTCACACCCACCGGAACTTAGAGATGGAGGAAGTTGAGACTTTTCCTGTTGATCTTGAAGCCTAGATAATCTAGGAAATGGATCATACAGGGAAGCTTGCAAGCATTCTGTCCTGGGTGCTGCCCACACCAGCCAAAAATCCAAGTAGGCTACTACCTGAATTCCCTTTAGGCGTAATTGACTGAGAACTACGTTCGCAAGCATCGTGAAAATCCTTGGGGCTATTTTAAGCCCGAGAGGCATGGCTTTGAAGACGTATAGTCTTCGTTGTAGCCTTAACCTTAGGTAGGAGGGGAATCGACAATAGATTGGAACGTGCCGATAGGCGTCTGACAAAACTATGGAGGCGGTAAATGCCCTCTTGGGCAGTAAGGTCCTTATGTGTTACATTGTTAGCATCTTGAACCTGTAGTTCGCTATGAACTTGTTAAGTGGCGAAAAGTCCAGAATGACTCCGAGTTTTCCGAGTCTTTCTTGGGAACACAAAACAGCCTCCCTTGGAATTAGATGGACTTTACCCTTCGGATCACTTTTCCTCTAACAGTTCATGAATGAACTCCTCCAGAACGGGGGTGGAGTATCGGAAAAACGCCGAGGGTATGGGGATGGAGTGCTGTACCAGCTCCAGCCCAGTCCCATCTTGAGTAGGCTGTGGACCCAGGGATCGAAGGTCCACCGATCCCAAAAGCGTTGGAGACTCCCTTCTACCAATATCATCTCGCTCGGACTGTTGTCCTGAGGTCTTGCCTCTCTGACCGCGACCACCATGAAACCCCTTCTCCTTGATGGGCGCCTAGACGAAATTCTGGCTGCTCCTCTAGGCTTGTTCGACAGGCAGTTGACTGACCTTCGAACGATGGGTTGAATGCCGGAGACTGTGTCGACACGAATTGGGGAACCCACTGAAGTGTGGTCGGGGTTTTTGCCACCATCTGGGGCACTGAGGGCATCAGCAAATGCCGTTGCTGCTGATGTCTACTTGACTTAGCTGGCCGAGAAAGTATCCTAATTCTTTTAGTCTTCCTCCAATGTTGGGGACCCCATCCGGGGAAGAATTTCTCTTGGTAGACAGGCCCCACTCCTGGAGAAGATTTCTATCGTCCGTGGCGGCCCTATCAACCTTTTTGACCGACTCACTAGGGAAAAGGTCTTTGTCCCAACTGTTGGAGGAGATTAGTTTCCTTGGCTCGTGCCTCATCGTAGCCCGGGCGAACACGAATTCCCTACAGGTTCTCTTCGCCCTGACGGAGCTGTAGAGATCCTTCGTCACAGTGGCCAGATGAGTCTTGATCACAACCATGAACGTTTCATGGACCTTGGGATCACTTGTCATCGTCTCAAACGTGGACTGAAGAGACAAAGAGGCAGCCAGTCTTTCTTTTGTCTAGAGTTCTCTCCGCAAAAGAAAGCCAGACAGCTTAGAGAGGATCTCGCCGAACCGGCGTCCGGCGAAATCCGCCTCCCGCATCTGGACTGAGAAGGTAAGATGGACGTCCTTCCAGTCCTTGTTTTGCTTACTAAATCTTCCTTTCTAAAGGCCAGCAACAAGGGTTTACACTCCACCAGGGAGGGGAAAAGCTTGCCAGCCTCGACTGTTTTCAAAACCGCCGCAAACCCTTTCAGCGAAAAAGGGGGAAGGCTGTGGCAGGAGAGGACACAAAGGAAGGGAGCCTCTTACTCAAATACAGCTACCTTTGAGTTCATGAAGCCCCTCTCTTTCATCGAAGAAGAAAGCAAGGCATGAGCCTAGCATGGTCTATCACTACGACCTCCTTCGGCTCTGTCTCTTCCTTTGAAGCTGGTACCTCCTTCCACCGGACCTAGCAGTCCGGATGTGCCCCTGCAGTTACAATGCAGCCGCCTTCCCATTCTTCTCCCTCTGCCTTTGTTGGATCAAGCCAACAATGGAGGGAGGGCCTGCTCTACTGCGAGAGCAGATGATGTTGAGGGAGCAGGTTCAAGGACCTGAACCGGAGCAGCCGACCTCTCTCGGCCTCTTCCGCTACCTTGTCCGGAGCTCGAACTTCATCCTGGCCTTCTGCCAGGAGGTCTTCCTCCAGACGTTCGGACACGTCTGGCATCCTGTCGTCCAACTGGATGCTAAGCAAGGCGACCGTGACTTCAGCATCCACGGGATCTGAATTAAGGGGACCTCCTCTTGAGGTTGGGGAATCACTGTAACAGTTGATGCCCTAGGAAAAGAAAGCCCTCATCTTCTCATTTGGAAGATAAGGTCCAGAAGTAATCTTCT